>NC_089823.1:8182543-8347543 GCF_035046505.1 Tiliqua scincoides
GCTAGTCCTGAGTTTAACTTGTTTGCTTTTTCTAGGTATACTTTAAAAAATGGACAGGGCATCTGATTTACATTGCACATGAAATTAAAGTGGAAATGCCCTTGCTTAGAGGAGTAATACACTATAAGCAGCAAATGCTTGGAGCTAATTAAAAACAAGGCTCTATGATTATCCAATCACATGAGAGAGAAAAAACGTGCAGAATCCTCTGTAGTGATAATTGGCAGTCTAAATTTAATAATCTTACTTAGATTTGTGAAGCATTTACTGTCACCAACAGTTGCAACAACTGCCCTCCATGAAGTCTGGGGTTTTTTCACACTACAGATATTATGAACTGATGAAACTGAGCTCCACACTAGTGGTGTAGCGGTAGGTCTAAAAGGGTAGAGCTTCATCATGACCCCCCCACCGGCACATCCCGTTAAGAACATAACAAGAAAAATCAATGTTACAAGTCTTTGTTAGGGTCTTTCTTATCCTGACACTTATTCCTATTTTCAAACTTAGTATACTTCACTTAAAGGTCTTCTAGCTGAGGGGTGTCAAACTCATTTTTAATAATAGGCCAAATAGCTTTCATGATGCCAGCTAAGGACCGATAGTGATGCCATAAAGCAGGAAGTGATGTCATTTAGCAGGTCAGGACCAGAAAGAAGAACTTTTTCTCACTTAGGAGCTCATTACCAGCAAATGACAAAAGAAAAAATACTCAAGTCTTGATCATATTTTCAAGATATGGGTAGTTTCCGGTTAATAAGATAGGATTGCAGCCTAAGTTTTACTGAACACAATGGGCTTACTGGAATGTTGGCAACCTTCTGTCTCGAAAGACTATGTCATCTCACTGCCACCTCCCTGCATTGTACGAGCATCGTATTTATGCTCACTTGACTACTCGACTGGGCAACCTTCAGTCTCAGAAGACTATGGTATCGCGCTCTGAATGGTGGTTCTGGAACAGCGTCGAGTGTGGCTGAAAAGGCCGATTCGGGAGTGACAATCCCTTCCACACTGGGAGCAAGAGCAGTCTGTCCCTGGCCTGTCTCCCTGGCTTTGGGCCTTCCTTCTTTGCCTCTTAGCCTCAGACTGTTGGCCAAGTGTCTCTTCAAACTGGGAAAGGCCATGCTGCACAGCCTGCCTCCAAGCGGGCCGCTCAGAGGCCAGGGTTTCCCCCCTGTTGAGGTCCACTCCTAAGGCCTTCAGATCCCTCTTGCAGATGTCCTTGTATCGCAGCTGTGGTCTACCTGTAGGGTGCTTTCCTTGCACGAGTTCTCCATAGAGGAGATCCTTTGGGATCCGCCCATCATCCACTCTCACGACATGCCCGAGCCAACGCAGGCGTCTCTGTTTCAGCAGTGCATACATGCTAGAGATTCCAGCACGTTCCAGGACTGTGTTGTTTGCAACAGAGTTTTCAAACACCTCTAGATATAGAAGAGCCCAATTTTTGTGCAGGTAGCCCTTTCAGCAATGACATCTCAGCACAGCTCAGCAGCTGAGAGCAGCTGATGGTGGTACTAGAAGAGCCCGAGAGTGAAATAAAGATCTTCTGTGCACTGCGGACTTATGTTTAACACCCCTGTTCTAGCCCATTTTGTCTCAAACTCATAGAGTGGCTAGCAATAGTTTTAAAACACACATAGAAACATCCCAAAGAAAACAGAAAGGATATCAGAGTGCCAGTCTCTGCATGTTTACTCAGAAGTGAGTTTCATTGTGTCCAATGGGACTTGCTTCAAGGTAAATTTGCACAGAACCTGGCCCAAAGAATCTATTTGGGCGTAGCCCAATCTGCTATTCGTGACACACTAAGTGTCTAAGTATGTCACAAATAGCAGTGAGGAGCTCCAATGCACAGCCACCTCCTAGCCCCATGACAAAATGGTAATTTTGCAGGTAATTTTTAGGCACACTACCTGCCCTGGGACGACACTGCATCCTATGGCATAGGGACAAAATAAGAGTCTTTGCTGGGTGGCCACAGACTGGAATTCCTAGGCTCTTCTCCTGGAGGCAGTGAAAACTGCAATTCAAAATAAATTAACAGAAGAAAAATTTAAAAGACCCAAAATGGGCAGCGAATGAGGATTCTGAAAATTCCTATTCTTACTATTCATTCCCCAGCCCATTCATTTGGGGGCAAACGGAACCCAAATCAAAAGGAATCCAATTCTGTTCAGATTCCATTACCTTCAAAAACCAATGGTAGCGATAACCAGAACAAATGGTTGGTTGGCAACCTTCAGTCTCGAAAGACTATGGTAGAAGCCTGCAGCACCCAGTATTCCCAGGCGGTCTCCCATCCAAGTATCAACCAGGCCTGACTCTGCTTGGCTTCTGAGATCAGACAAGATCAGAACAATATTCTAATCATGTGCCCATCCTGCAGTTCAAGCAGTGTGGTATTTACTGAGGTTCTCATATTATTAAAAGCATCCAGGGATAAAATTCAGCTTTAATAAAGGCATCATTTTTCAGGAGTCCTTTTTTTGGAACATGAACACACACATTCTCTAACAAACTGGGATTTCCTTGAGTAGTTTATTTGCAGCTTTTGAAAGATTAATTATATCATGCAAATTGTTATAGCCAGTGTTTGAGCTAATTACATTCCACAATGGATTTTAAGTGCTGCAGAATAGAGAAGGCACAATAATTTTGCTCAAGCAGTCGTCCATTTTTTTAAAATAATAGGACATAAGACTAACAATTACTTAATGTAGCTTTTCTAGATACAATAACCCAAAATGAAACCTCTCAAGTGTAGAGATGGAAGGCAATAGGCTTCTTCTTGAAATAGCAGTGAATCCAGGAAAAAAAAAAAATTATATTGGGGGGAGGGATAGATTCAGATAGGGCATACTCTGATTAGCATATCAGAATTTTCCTAAACAAAACAAAAAATCATATTTTTCCAGATTGGGTCTGGTGAGTTTTAAGACTGGAACTTAAACATAAGAACATAACATAAGAACATAAGAACAGCCCCACTGGATCAGGCCATAGGCCCATCTAGTCCAGCTTCCTGTATCTCACAGCAGCCCACCAAATGCCCCAAGGAGCACACCAGATAACAAGAGACCTCATCCTGGTGCCCTCCCTTGCATCTGGCATTCTGACATAACCCATTTCTAAAATCAGGAGGTTGCGCATACACATCATGGCTTGTAACCCGTAATGGATTTTTCCTCCAGAAACTTGTCCAATCCCCTTTTAAAGGCGTCCAGGCCAGATGCCATCACCACATTCTGTGGCAAGGAGTTCCACAGACCAACCACACACTGAGTAAAGAAATATTTTCTTTTGTCTGTCCTAACCCGCCCAACACTCAATTTTAGTGGATGTTCCCTGGTTCTGGTGTTATGTGAGAGTGTAAAGAGCATCTCCCTATCCACTCTGTCCATCCCCTGCATAACAATTCAAACAGTTCAAACAGTTCAAGTCACCATTGGAGGCTCTAGTTTAAGTCCCCTCTTCACCATCTATGGTGTAGCAGGTGGCCACACAAGGCAGAGACTTTTCAGTTGCATCCCCTACGCTTTGGTACATCTTCTCAAGTGATGTTCACTTGTCCCGCTCACTGCTTGCTTTTCACTGGTCAGTGAAATTGCTGTTGTTCCAGCACACCTTTGGGAAAAGAGTGAACTGAACAGTAACTTAAGATGTATCCTGCTAATGTGATATCGTCTTGTGCTAAGACACAGTGATGTAGCTAGAGAGGGTGCAAAGTACTAAGCTTTGCAGGGAGCCTCACCATGACATGCAAGCAGCCCTCTTTGGAGCCATTCCTGGTGGGAGGAGCAAAACAGAGGTGTACACCATCCAGCGCCTAGCATAGGGTGATGCTGCAGTGTCAACCTCTGTGCCTGTGCGTCACCCTCTGGCTTCCAGAATGGCTCCAAGTCAAAAGGAGCCAAGAGGTGGGTGTGAGGGCTCTTCTTTGATGTGCTCACCACTCCAAGTACTCTGCTGGTGAGCACAGTGCACCCCTCCCTCGTGGAGAGCCCGGAAAACCCGGTATGCTGCAGTGGGGAGTCAGACTGCACCAGCTGCCCAACTCAAGCTATTCCACTGCTTCCTTGGACCAATTCAAAACATGCTGAGCCCAAATACTGGAGGAGCTCTGGGTTTGACTTTTAATGGAGCCAGGAATCTTGAATGGAGGGTGTTCTGCATCTGAACTCTCTCATTCTGGATTTGCCAATGTCACTAGTCCTGACTGTTGGCTGATATGGATCTCCTCTATGGAGAACTCGTGCAAGGAAAGCGCCCTACAGGTAGACCACAGCTGCGATACAAGGACATCTGCAAGAGGGATCTGAAGGCCTTAGGAATGGACCTCAACAAGTGGGAAACCCTGGCCTCTGAGCGGCCCGCTTGGAGGCAGGCTGTGCAGCATGGCCTTTCCCAGTTTGAAGAGACACTTGGCCAACAGTCTGAGGCAAAGAGGCAAAGAAGGAAGGCCCATAGCCAGGGAGACAGGACAGGGACAGACTGCACTTGCTCCCAGTGTGGAAGGGATTGTCACTCCCGAATCGGCCTTTTCAGCCACACTAGACGCTGTTCCAGTTCCAGAACCACCTTTCAGAGCGCGATACCACAGTCTTTCAAGACTGAAGGTTGCCAACTACTAGTCCTGACTTTAAGAAGCCTTAAAATGGAGCATGAATTAACTGTGTCTTCAATGATTATTTTTGGACACGTGTTCATTGGCAGATCCCCTTGGCTGAATATTTTAGCAAACACTGCCAAAGGGAGCAAAGGCGCTATTGACGGCTTTAATGGAATAAAATAAAAGCAAGCGTTCTTTCCATGTGTCCTTTCCTCCATTAATGCAGGAGTTCTGCATTAATATATTGGAATATTTTTTTTATTTCTATTTACTTTACAGACCTAACAATGTGTTGTTTACTTGCTTTATAATGATACCCTGCTGGGTTTTCACTATCAAGTTGCCTCCTCTGGTCCCCAACATGTGCATGGCTTGCTCTAATTAAGGCTAAGTGAAGTATTTTGTGGGCTCGCTCTTTAATCTGATCTGGCAGCAATCAGCACAGCTGACCCTGCAGAAGCCGAGGAAGTGCCGTCTGGCTTCGGTGGCGCACCTGCATTTCCAGCGGCGAGAAGACAAAGTGAAAAGAAGAGAAATGTGGAATGAGCACCAAAGAGAAAAGGGAGTAGTTTGGAAAAACAAGATACCAATGAGTACTATAGCTGGCCCTCGTTATCCATGGGGCTGATGTTCCCAGACCCTCTGCAGATACCGAAACCTGCGGAGAAGCAAATCAGCAGGTTACAGCCATAGGAGGACCTTCAGATGTGACTGGAAGTGCCCTTCTGGTCATGTCTATACTGAGCTGTGGTGAGGCCGCACATTGCCTCAGAAGGCCTGCAAGCTTTCCAAGACACACTTCAGGTTTTTCACTAAATGGGAAGTGCATCACAGAAGGCTCCAGCAGGGCCTGAGAATGCCTCTCTCCTGGCATGACCGAAAGACTCTTCCCATCATGCCCAGAGGTACAGTGAGGCAGTGGCATAGCTAGAGGGGGTGCAAAGCACTAAGTTTTGCAGGGAGTCTCACCGCGGTGTGCAAGTGCCCGCCCCCCTTTGGAGCCATTCTGCATGGTGAGAGCAAAATGGAGGCATTCCAGGACAGGCAATTTGTTTGTACAGACAGTTGCCCTTAAAGAGCTGTGGAATCTGGAAGAGTATCCATGAAGCTAGAAGTGACGTCACAAGAGTCAAAGGACATAGAGAAGACCATAGAGGTCAGTGTGCCATGAGAAGAAAAGACATTGAAAATAACTGTCCTATGTGCCCCCCTCCCATCAGCCAGTCCTGTACTATGATTCATGGCTACTGAGTGGGCGCAAAGCTTCACTGAGTGGCTGGTGTTGAAGATGGGCCAAAGGGGATGATGCTCTGCCGCACCTTAGTCTCTTCCTCCCTCCTCCAACTGAGCCCACAAGGCATCTACAATTAGCCCTTTGTCCTGTGCAATCCCTTCCCTTCAGAGCTGGATGCAATTCTGTCCTCACCACTTTATGGAGACAAGTGATAGAGAGCAGCATTAAGGACATATTTTAGAGCAGCTTTGGATGTTACAAAACAAAGGTACATAAAATCCTCTTGAGAAATGTGACGAATGGGACTGCAAGTCTTTTCTATCTGCCCAGACAAATTCTTGGCAGATAGCGTGATCAACAGCCATGAGCCATGATGGTTCTTAGGCCATGGTAACAAAACGGAACCTCAATGGACCTTCTAGATAACTGTTTTGGGGTGTGTTAAGCAGGTTCCTGCCTTCATGCTCTGCTAGTGCATTTCCAGCCACTTTGGGAAACAGGATGCCAAGCTAGATGGACACTTAGCCTGACTCAACAGGACTCTCCTTGTGTTTTTTTTTACCTTCTAATGGCTTTGGCTACTCCTGGTAGAAGAGGTCAGCTAGAGCAGCAGTCTTGAAACCCAAACAAGTTTCTGTGAAGATCAGCTGAGAAGATAAGAGGCTGTGACACAGACTAAAAAGGCTCTGCCACCTCTGTGCCGTGCCCGGTCGGATAATCTTGGAACACCAGATCCAGCCCGCAGGCTGGGGTTTGGAAGCCACCGAGCTAGGGCCTCAGCACCTCCCATTGACCAATATAATTCCATTTGCACAGTGTTTGGCCATCAGAAACAGGACACAAGGGCAAAGCAAGACTTCTGCACAGCCCGTATCTTGCCTGTGTTTCAGGCAAAGCTTCCACGTGACCCCACCATTTGTCCTTCATAATGGGACAGCACTTAGCAAGGAGCCCTCCTCCTGCTTCCTTGCAGGTTCTCTTCAATTTGCTGAAATCGGCTTCAGTGCACACTTAAAGAGGAAGGCACTCTCGGGCCGGCTGGCAAAGGAGCCAATGTCATTGCAGGGGCTTTAAAGAAAGCAAGTGCAGTTTCCTCTGAGCAACAGATTAGAGCCACATTAAACAACCATTACTGTAATGGAAATTACTGAAGCAGCAAGGTACAAAGTGAGCTGTGTACATCTGGACAGCTTGTGTCACTGGGGGGTGGGCACAAGCCAAGAGCGTGCTGAGGCAGGATTTTTCACAAGGAAGCATCGAACATGCATTTCAGTTCAGCAGCAAGGGTGCACATTCCTCCTTCAGGAGGGCTCCGTGCACCTGCTTCTTCCTTCCTGCTCCTCCCTCTCTCAAGTTTTGAGTTTCACAGTACCAAGGTGGTATAGTGGATACTAAAAAAATCACTTCTTGCAACAAACAAAGATGCTACTACTTCCCTTTAAAGCCCTAAATGGCTTGAGACTGGGATACCTAAAGGACCACCTTCTCTTATAACTTGGTGCACTCTGTTCAACATATGAGTGTACCAAATGAAATTATGGGTGACCTAAGGAGAAATTCTGAGAAGTTTCTGAGAAGTTTCGGATGTCCATAAAGAGCAGGGTCTTTTCAACACTGACACCAACCTGATGAAACTACCCCCCCCCGAGAAATCCACCTAGCCCAGGGGTGCCCAAACCCCAGCCCTGGGGCCACTTGCGGCCCTCAAGGCCTCTCAATGCGGCCCTCAGGGAGCCCCCAGTCTGCAATGAGCCTCTGGCCCTCCGGAGATTTGTTGGAGCCCACGCTGGCCCGATGCAACAGCTCTCAGCGTGAGAGCAACTGTTTGACTTCTCGCGTGAGCTATGGGATGAGGGCTCCCTCCACTGCTTGCTGTTTCACATCTGTGAGGCAGCAGTGGCAGCAAAGGAAAGGCCAATCTTGCTTTGTGCAAAGCCTTTTATAGACCTAGAGTTATTGCAAGACCTTCATTCATTCATAAGTTCATCTTTAATATATTCATTTATGTAAACTTATGTAAATTTATTCAAATTTTAAATGTAAATTAATTATTTTTTTGCCCTGCCCCCGACACAGTGTCAGAGAGACAATGTGGCCCTCCTGCCAAAAACTTTGGACGCTCCTGACATAGCCCCAATACTAACACAAACCTGTCCCTTTAAGAAGGCCTTTGAAACTCATTGATGTGCCCTCTGCCCTCCTCCAGTGGCATAGCTAGAGGGGGTGCAAAGCACTAAGTTTTGCAGGCACCTGAATGCAATATGCAAGCGGCCCCTCCTCTTCCCCTTCGGAGCCATTCTGGGCGGAGGGAGCAAAACAGAAGCGTATGCCATTTGGAGGGGGGGCACTTGCACACCGCATTCAGGTGCCTGCAAAACTTAGTGTTTTGCACCCCCTCTAGCTATGCCACTGCCTTTTTCTTTGGGTTATATTCTGTTTTGCTGAAGGTTTTCATTTTGCGGATTATTGTTGCCATTTTTCTCTGCGTTATATTATGTTATTATCATATAATTGTACTTTATTGTACAATTAAAGAACTTCAGGTATAATTGTATAATAAAGTGCAATTATATGATAATACAACTGTACCCAATAATCAATTGTAGAAAAGTGGTTTAGAAATTTTACAAATACATATTTTACTGTGTTTTGTATTTCCATGTTTTAGTCCGCGTTTTAATCATTTTGTTCATTCTCCCTTAAAATGTGAAATAAAAATAAATAGATCATACTTTGTTTCTTGAAATGTTTTATTGGCTGCCTATTAGGACCAAGTCCTCAGAAGGCAAACAGGGGGAGAGGGTGGCATTTTGGAGGTTGCTGCCAAAGAACCAGAAATCTCGGAGGTACCCATGTCTAATCCCTGAGACCTGTGCCCTAAAAAGAGAGGAATTTTATCAGGGAGTAGAGTTTTTTGGGGGCCCCTTTCCAAAAAGGGAGGGGTGAAACAGAATGGGGGGGTGGTAATGGGGGCAAAACAGGCAGGGGAAAGTGGCACCAGCTGGAATAGTCTTTAAAGTCCAGGTCCACTAATCTTCCAAATGCAGAGCTCAGGTCTACCTGCCTGCCTGGTGTTTGCAGGTAGATACAGTAATACGGAAAACCAAACGTACTCTTACATCTCTCTAAAATCTTTCAAATATAGAAAATTGTTGCAGGAGGTTAGTACCATTGTATTTATGCTCACACTAGAATGGAAAGTGTCCTGTGTACACCAAAACCGACTTCTGCAGTAGCTACAGTCCTGCAGCTGTGTCCCTAAGCCCCTATACACTTCTTCATGGTTAGCAAATCCACAAACCAAAGAGCTACTGTAGCAAGTCGGTTTCCTCCCAGATGTGACACTGTTAACATCATCAACAACAACAACAACAGTATTTATATACCGCTTTTCAACAAAAAGTTCACAAAGCGGTTTACAGAGAAAATCAAATATCTAATGGCTGTTAAGGAATGTATGCTATCCTGGGCCTGGTGTGTATGGCAGTAGTCGTGGCCATGTGCCCACGGTATTGCCCCCAGCATCCTGCGTGGGCAGTGAGACTGGAGAATGTAAGATCCCAGGAAATTTGTGGGCCCCCTCCTTTGGCTTGTGGGACCCCTTCCTGACCCTGGGTCCGGGTACAAATTACCCCCTTTACCCCCCTCTCCTAGGCCCTGGCTGAACCACCATCTCACGTGTGGCACGTACGATACAAAGGGTTCGTACGTGTAGGAGTGGACCTATGGATGGCAGCTTCCCAAGGGCCCCCACAACCTGGAGCTGGCCCTGGTGACAAAAAACAGTAATTGACTCTGCTCAGAAAGGGGCACCTTTTATAATAGTGAATATCTTATCTTCACCCCAGTGTTGTGTGCCTTCTAGTGACTGTTTGCTGGTGTTTATTCTGCTTCTTTTTTTGGATTGCAGGCTCTTTTGGGAACCACAGATGTTGTGATGGAGGTAACGGGGGCAGGGGCCAGCCACCCTGGATGCCACCCCAGAGCATCACATGAGGGGGTGCCACCTGAGGCCATCCAAGATGATGGCGGCTGCCTTTAAATGTTCTCATAAACATCCCAGCTCAGAGCAACCATTTCTTCGCTTCTTCAAGCACCCTCTGAACCAAGAAGTGATGTCATCACATGATATCACAATATTGCATGATGTCACCACCCTAGGCAGCACGGCCCTTTGTTACTCCAGTGCACTGATGCTCTGTAAACTGTATCAGAGACTTCATTTTATTGGAAAGCAGTGTATGAATATTTGTGGCAGTGGTAGTTAAAAATAGAAAACTAGAACTCATCGTGAAAAATGGGAGTAAAATCAACTGCAGCCAGATATAATCAGAGCTCAAGTACCAGTCCACCTCAAGCCCTTGCAAAAGGAATGGGTTTGGACAGCATGCTGAAAAGCAGCAAGGGTGAGAACCTGATGAACTTCCTCATGGAGGGAGGGCCAATGGTGGGGTGCCACCACAGGAGGGGCCATGAGTCCCTGGTTCCTGCCAATGCGGATGTAAATAAATATGTTGTACAGGGAAGGAGACGACATCTGCAAGAGGGATCTGAGGGCCTTAGGAGTGGACCTCAACAGGTGGGAAACCCTGGCCTCTGAGCGGCCCGCCTGGAGGCAGGCTGTGCAGCATGGCCTTTCCCAGTTTGAAGAGACACTTGGCCAACAGTCTGAGGCTAAGAGGCAAAGAAGGAAGGCCCATAGCCAGGGAGACAGACCAGGGACAGACTGCACTTGCTCCCAGTGTGGAAGGGATTGTCACTCCCGAATCGGCCTTTTCAGCCACACTAGACGCTGTTCCAAAACCACCTTTCGGAGCGCGATACCAGAGTCAGACTGAAGGTTGCCAACGGTGGGATGAGGGCTCCCTTCACTGCTTGTAAATGGCATTGAGGCTTCCTATTTAATTGTTAATTAGTCTTTTATTACATCTTGGAGCCACTATATATATATATTGGAGAGGAAACTGAGCGCTTTCCACGTGCGCTGCCTCCGAGGCATTCTCGGCATCACCTGGCAGGACAAAGTTCCAAACAACACAGTCCTGGAACATGCTGGAATCCCTAGCATGTATGCACTGCTGAAGCAGAGACGCCTGCTTTGGCTCGGTCATGTTGTGAGAATGGATGATTGCCGGATCCCAAAGGATCTCCTCTATGGTGAACTCATGCAAGGAAAGCGCCCTACAGGTAGACCACAGCTGCGATACAAGGACATCTGCAAGAGGAATCTGAAGGCCTTAGGAGTGGACCACAACAGGTGGGAAACCCTGGCCTCTGAGCGGCCCGCTTGGAGGCAGGCTGTGCAGCATGGCCTTTCCCAGTTTGAAGAGACACTTGCCCAACAGACTGAGGTAAAGAGGCAAAGAAGGAAGGCCCACAGCCAGGGAGACAGACCAGGGACAGACTGCACTTGCTCCCAGTGTGGAAGGGATTGTCACTCCCGGATTGGCCTTTTCAGCCACACTAGACGCTGTGCCAGAACCACCTTTCAGACCACGATACCATAGTCTTTCGAGACTGAAGGTGGCCAACAACTAACAGGGAAGGAAGTAAAGAAGCTTGAAAAATACAAATCGGAAGAGAGTCTCCAGTCCACTCAACCTTTAATGTGACATTGCTCTACTGCTCAGCAGATGAGAAGACCTGGGGGGGGGGGTGTTTCAATTTGCCAAAGGCAGCGAAAAACCTTGGGCTGGTTCTGCCTGTTGGCCCCACTGTTAATGTGCCCTGAACCATCCCTGCGCCAGTCTGATTACCATTATCAGGCATTTGCTAAGCGTGCCGTCCCACTTCATCTCCCGGTAGCCGGCCATAAATCCAGCGGTATTTGCAATGCACGTTCTTATCTTGGCGGGCGAGGACACTCTCAGCCCTGCCTGCTGGAAAAATAATAATAAAATGCTGTTACCTGCAATGCAACAACCTGCATCACCACATGTGAAATGAATGAGGCTTGTAATGCCTCTGGGATAATATTTTAGTGGGTGAAAAAATGTGACATTACATACATGCGGAATATCTATAATCCTCCAGTTACACCGATTGCATAAGAATCAGGCATTGCAGCCCTCCAGGAAAGGTGGCTGGCTGGCTGGCTGGCTGGCTGGCTGGTGTGTGTGTGTGTGTGTGTGTGTGTGTGTGTGTGTGTGTGTGTGTGTGTGTGTTTCTCTCTTGAAAATAAAATTTAAAAAAAATGCTGGATAATGCGTGTGCATTAACAACAGAACTGCTCTGTTATACTCCTGCAGCATACAAATTTGAGGATTTGTATCAGGGTGACCACTCTTTCCCCCACAACATTTCATGCTTTGTAGCTGTTCAAGCCAGCGCCGCACTTCTGAGGGCGTTTGGGGCTTTGAATAATTTCGCTCCGTTACGATTTTAAATATGCTGCCACATCGAGGAGCTTGTTGGCATTCAGGCAGGATTTATCTAAAGAAAACAGAATTTGAGGAAGCAGGAAAAATAGAAGAGAAAGGCAAGAGGGCCAAAGGCACAGAAGAACGTGGAAGTGGTTTGCTGGTTCAGACTAGGTTCATCTAGGACAGTGTTTCTCAACCTTTTTCCTTCACCATACCACTTCACTTTGTTCACCTATTCAAAGTACTACCAGAAACTATTCAAAGTTTCTGGGTTGGGAGGCCAGTACAATTCGAAGTATACCAGGAGTAACTGATGATGACATCATTACCAGTTACTTCTGGGTTGGGAGGCCAGCACTATTCGAAGTATACCAGGAGTAACTGATGATGACATCATCACCAGTTACTTCTGGGTTGAGAGGCCAGAGAAACACCAGCGAGGGGCTCAGGGTGGACAGAAGGGCTTTTCGAATGTGGAAAAGCATGCTTCAGAGCTCTGCCGGCTTTGCTGAGCCTCCTACTGCTCTTTGTTGTGTCGTGTTCCTGGTCCCGCTGCCAGGTGGCAGGGGTCCCACAAGTACCACCAGACACCATCTCAAGTTCCACCGGTGGTTCTCGTACCACTGGTTGACACAGTGGCGTAGCTACAGGAGGGGCTGAGGGCCTATGCGTTGCCATCACTGCCCAGAATGGCTCCGATGGCGAGTGGTAGGGGGCTATTTACATGATGTGTTGCAGCTCCTGCAGTACTTACTGCACCCTCCCTCCTGTAGCTACAGCACTGCTAGGACATCACTGTCACTCCACCAACGGTGAGTCTCCAACTCCCCTCCACTCAACTCGCCAGCAGTGCCTATTGCAAATGTTTGGGCTGAGGCTAAAATGTCATTCCCCATCAAAGCTCTAGACAATTTCACATTTCAGATTTCAGTGGTTGCACCTGATCTCCACATTTTCACCAGGACTGGCATCTGGTATCACCATCTGAAACTAGCCTGCTTTTTGTTGGCAGAATGGATGAATGAATATATGGTAGGCTAAATTCTATTGCACGTTAGCTGTTAAACTCTGCTTGCTACTTCATGCTAGCGATTGGATATTGTCAAGGGCTGAAGGATGCATTTCAGATTCTGGTTTTGCAGAAGAAAAGAGTGGTGGGTAAACCCGAGTTTATTCATAGCACAGTTTTGAGACCAGTTCAGAAACTGTTACAACCCCAATTACATCACCAGGAATGCAGCTGGGTTCAATCTCTCCCTAATTCCTTGGTGAACCACTAGATACCCAATACATCATCCTGCTGCTGCCTCCAAACCCCCTCTACTCCTAATCTCCAGCAATAGGGAGGTGGAGAAAAGGAGAGTGGTCTCACTCTTCCTTCTCTTACGCTCTGTCTCTGACTTGCTTCCATTTTCTATCCATGCATACTACACTGAGTGGCGTACACTGATTGGAAAGTTGCCACTGAATGTGTTATTGATGTCCAAGCTGAAACACTCTCCAACACCACTGCAAGAAAACCATCTACGAACACTTTGTCTGAGATAGTATTTTTTTTTAATTAACGGCTACTGAGAAATCAAATTCCAGAACTCATCATGGCCCCACGGATGGAGCGGAAGTAGTATTCAGTAGGCATTCATTACCCGAGAATCCTGCAAATTTCTCCACGCAATACATGTCTAGTATTAAGTACATTAAGGAGAAATGTAAAAATATTTACTTTAGAATATAGCTAGATGGCACCAGAACATATACATTGTAATACAAGATCACTGTGATGACATATACTCCATTATGGTTAACGAGATTACTTTAGATTATGGAGACAGAGTAAGTGAAATGCTTTGCCCTCTGGCTGTGCTGAATGTTCTACCAGTTTGGTTTAGTGATTGTACCCATTGCTTTTAGTGGGGTTGTTGTGGGAGGGGTCACCTGTGGCTGGGGTTGGGCTGAGTCTTGCCATAAGGCTCCAGCAACTCTTTCAAAGAGATACAAAGGCAAATAGCCCCAGTCACAAACATACACACTCTGCCCCCATGCTGAATCTGGTTGGCCTCGAATCCACTTTTTAGGGTTGGCCCCACAGATTATATCTCTCCAAACTATGACCGCAGGTTTAGAATTTAGAGACATACCCTTATTAATACGCATCGGTAAAGCAGCTACCACGTTTTCCAGACTCACAAAGAGAGTCTGGTCCAACAAGAAGCTGACAGAACATACCAAGATCCAGGTCTACAGAGCTTGCGTCCTGAGTACACTTTTGTACTGCAGCGAGTCATGGACTCTTCACTCACAATAGGAGAGGAAACTGAACGCTTTCCACATGTGCTGCCTCCGACGCATTCTCGGCATCACCTGGCAGGACAAAGTTCCAAACAACACAGTCCTGGAACGTGCTGGAATCCCTAGCATGTATTCACTGCTGAAACAGAGACGCCTGCGTTGGCTTGGTCATGTCGTGAGAATGGATGATGGTTGGATCCCAAAGGATCTCCTCTATGGAGAAGTCGTGCAAGGAAAGCGCCCTACAGGTAGACCACAGCTGCGATACAAGGACATCTGCAAGAGGGATCTGAAGGCCTTAGGAGTGGACCTCAACAAGTGGGAAACCCTGGCCTCTGAGCGGCCCACTTGGAGGCAGGCTGTGCAGCATGGCCTTTCCCAGTTTGAAGAGACACTTGGCCAACAGTCTGAGGCTAAGAGGCAAAGAAGGAAGGCCCATAGCCAGGGAGACAGACCAGGGACAGACTGCACTTGCTCCCGGTGTGGAAGGGGTTGTCACTCCCGAATTGGCCTTTTCAGCCACACTAGACGCTGTTCCAGAACCACCTTTCAGAGCGCGATACCAGAGTCTCTCGAGACTGAAGGTTGCCAACATAGATAGAGAACCTTATTAATTAACCTGCTTTTAAAAAATGATCATTTCTGGATATGCTCTATGGTCACCTGGGGCTGTTATGAGCCCAGTTGCACAAAGTCGCTGAGCCAGTCTTCTTCTATTGGTTGTGTTTTCTGCCAGCCCTCATTCCTGTTGTAAGTGCCTGTGGACCCAAAACACAGCAATCTCAGGCCCCAACCAAGACAGGCAGACTTCATGGGAACTCACAGCTGGTCATGAGAAGCAGGCCAAAGTTTGTTCTGAAGTCTACCTCCTCTGATAGAACCTGGATTCTGAAGTTTGCCCCAGAGCTTAGGAAGAGCACAATGGATCCAGTTCCAACCTCCAGGGCAGAGCTAAGTTAGTTTGCTCACCTTCACAGTCCAATCCTCGACAGGGTTGGGCTTTCATGCGGAGCCGATTTTGGCAGTGGAAGTGACTTCCACTGTCATAAAACGGCTGCTGCTGGAGCACACAGTGCTCTTTCGGTAGCCATTTTGCGCATAATGCTGCAGCGCCACAACTCCACTGTCAGTTCCCACTGTGCCCGTCAGACCAGGTAAGTCAGCGGTGGACAGGGAGGGGGAAAAACTGGAAAAGGAGAGGGAGGAACAGGGGTGGGGAGGTGCCAGGAGGGGGTGGCAGTGCTGCACACCGGATCCTTTCCCCTCTGTTTGGAAGCTCCCTGGCCCTTTCTTCTCCAGCTAAAGAGCTGGTGTAGGTCCGAAGAGACCCACTGGTGAGCAGGAGGCTTACAAAGGGGTAAGGAGTAATTCCCCTTTCCCCCAAGCATCCTGATCCAGCCCTCCACTGGATACACTGGCATGACTTCATTGATGGGGGGAAGATAGGAATAGGCTCCCTTGCATTGGCAAGGCATGTATTTTCTCTGGGGTTCTCCCAGGAGTGGTCTTGGAAGGCCACAGAGAAGCAAAGGCTGCTTTCTTTGTTCCTTACTAGTTACAAGCAAGACTTCTCTGTGCTGGTGTCAGAAGCACCAGGGCTAAACCTAGCCTGGAGTAAAATACAGTATGCTGTGAATATCAGGCCAGGAGTGGTTTGATTATGGAGCTATTTTCTGCTAATGATCAAATGCTCTCCATGTAACGTCAGATTCTGCAGAGACTGCTAAAATGGTTAGCATATGTGCAAAGATGGGGATTTGCCAGTCAGTAAGTTTTTCCATCTTCCAGGACTCCCTTACTTAATGAGAGCTGTAGCCCAATTAAATTTAACTACCTCTCCTCAGCTGTATGCAAGGAATCTAGCCTTACTCGAAGAGAGGCCAATTGAGCCACAAACAAACAGCTTTTAAAAAGTGCATTTACTCCTGCTGTTCGTACCTTCACGGAAGCCATATTCCCAGTTTGAAAATGGCATCTAGCGGATGGTGTTGTAAACGAGGACCACGTTAGGAAGGAACATGATCTGAGCTCAACAAGAAGAACCTAGTCTGGACTGAGGTTAAACTTAAAGCAAAGTCTATTAGAAAGATTGGACCAGGCTCAGACTCTGAGATGCAGGGGGAGTGGAGGGGTGGTGCCTCATAGGTCAGAGGTGTGGCCAAGTTGTGGGGTACAGGTGATACCTGATGTGTTAACAGTTAGAGGGTAGAGCTTGGCTGAGATTGGAGCCTGATAAACATGGAAATGATGCTAATAATGAAACTTTTCAAGCTTTTGGCTTAACCCCTGAACCCGAGATCTTACTCTTTCCCTAGAAAACCCCACAAAGCAGATGAGCAGCCCAATCCTATCCCATGCCGGATTATAGCATGCAGCACTGGTGACAGAGCACATGATGCATGCTGTGGTGGTGGGGGGGGGGAACGAGACAGCCTGGGAAAGGTAAGTAAAAATATTTTACACTTATCTCTCCCTAGGCCACCTGGCAATCAATGGAACTCCTTGAAGCTACGACAGCTCTTTTGCTGACATTCCCAAGGAAAGTTGGGGGTAGGTCTGGGGCAAGAAAGGAGGATAGTGGCCAGCAAATGTTAATGCTAGCAAGATCCACCCCTTTCCCTTCCCTCAACCACCCCCAATTCCTCCCACAAATCACTCATGGTCTGCCCTTGCCTCCACCTTACCTACTCCACTGTGAATGAGGTGGGCTCTTGGCAGGTATGCAGAGCCTCTGGCCCTTTGTGTCAGTGGCTCCAGAGGGCCTGGTGGTTGCACTTAAGCAGATCATGAGATCTGGGGGGACACGATTGAGACATACAAAATTATGCATGGGAAGGATAAAGTGGATAGAGAGATGCTCTTTACACTCTCACATAACACCAGAACCAGGGGACATCCACTAAAATTGAGTGTTGGGAGAGTCAGGACAGACAAAAGAAAATATTTCTTTACTCAGCATGTGGTTGGTCTGTGGAATTCCTTGCCGCAGGATGTGGTGACGGCATCTGGCCTGGATGCCTTTAAAGGGGGATTGGACAAGTTTCTTGAGGAAAAATCCATTACGGGTTACAAGCCATGATGTGTATGTGCAACCTCCTGATTTTAGAAATGGGCTATGTCAGAAGGCCAGATGCCAGGGAGGGCACCAGAATGAGGTCTCTTGTTATTTGGTGTGCTCCCTGGGGCATTTGGTGGGCCGCTGTGAGATACAGGAAGCTGGACTAGATAGGCCTATGGCCTGATCCAGTGGGGCTGTTCTATGAGCTCTGCAGTAGAATGCAGAAGATTCCATGTTCAAACCCCAGCATCTCCACATAAAAGGGGCTAATAGAGACACGTTCAGAATGATGGCTATATGGAACCTCAATTTTCAGAATTGGTATGCTGCTGAATACCAGCTGGGGAGTAACAGCAGGGGTAAGCTATTACTTTCATTCCCTGTTTGTGGGCTTCCGGGAGGCATCTGGGGGGGCTCATTTGGGAAGCACTCTACTAGTCTAACAGGACAGGCAGCACTCTTGTTATGTTCTCATAAAGATCACTGTCTGAATGGCTGTGAGTCATGCAAGCGCAAGGCGCTCACTGAGTCAGACCATTCTATTTATCATGGCCTGTGGCTATAAGCAATCAAGGTGATCTGGCTTGAGTCAGACTATTGGTCCATCTATTATCTACACTTTGGAACTAGCTCTCCAGGGTTTCAGGAAGAGGTCTTACTCAGTGTCAGGACCATTGCGCCCTGGACAACTGCATCTTGGTCAACTGTGCCCGGTATTAGACATTTGCATCCCATCTTTTCGTGTCTCTGATACTTGTGTCTCAGTATAGGCATATTTATAGTACTTGTAAAATGCAAAGGTAGGTTTAGGGCTGGGATAAGAAGTTTAGCAGGGCCTAGGAGAGGGGGGTAAAGGGGGTAATTTGTACCCAGGCCCAGCATCAAAAGGGGGGCCCAGGAGCCAAAAGAGGGGGGCCCAGAAATTTCCTGGGATCTGACATTTTCCTATCTACTCAGACATGTTGCCCGTACGGGATGCTGGGGACACGACCATGACTGGGGATGCTGGGGACACTACTGATGCCACATGGGTGGGTAGACCTGGGCTCCAAAGACTTTTCCAGCTGTCTCTACCCTCCCCTCACCCTGCTTTGTCCCTAGTCTGCTCGCCCATCACCACCCTCCTCCACTCTGTTTCACCCCTCCTCCTTTGCAAAGGGGCCCAAAAGAAACTTTGTACCCCCTGATAAAAATCCTCTCTGAGACCCTGAGGCTTAGGGTATATAACATGGGGTTTGTTGCTCAGTTATAGTGAGATGCAAATAATCAGGTGCAAAAAGATCCAGACATGAATGTGCAGGGATACCAATGACCAGCACATACTTGACCAGAAGAAAATTGTTCAGGATGCAAATACCCTAGTACCATCTTCCTCACCCCAGCACAGAGTTGCCAGGGATTGACCCCAAGAACTTCTGGGTGCAAAGCAGGTGCTCTTCCATGGAAACGCAAACCTTCCTCTAGGCAGAATGGACTGAAGCGGGCCAGGTAGACCCAGTGGCATAGCTAGAGGGGGTACAAAGCACTAAGTTTTGCAGGAAGCCTCGCTGTTGCATGTAAAAGGCCTCTCACCTTCATTTTGCCTCCATTTTGCTTTGGTGGCATGAAATGGCTCCAAAGAGTACCTCCCTGCAAAACTGAGTGCTTTGCACCTCCTCTTGCTATGGCACAGGGTAGACCAACGGCCTGTCTTGGTAGAAGCCAACTCTGGCATGCTTTACAGACTGCGCATGGTTCTTTCGTAATTGATGTGGCGCTTTTTAACAATCCAGGCAAGATGGAAAAATAGACCTTAAGAAGCTGAAAATTGTGCCTCAAATGAAAAGACCTTGTAAAGTGACATCCTTGGGGTCCCTCTTTATTTTGTTTTGGTAACAAGCCTATAAAACCTGTGCGCTCACGAAAGACCAGATTTCTGTAATTACAGCCATGCCGAGTGTACTCTGTGTGATTCCCTCCTAACGCACCACCTGCAATAAAGACTGGAGTCAAAAACCTTACTGCTAATAAATACAGCTGACAAGCGCAATAGCCTGTTGTTTACACCTGTACTAGTTTTGCGGCAGCAAAAGAAATGCATCATAACTAGGCAGATATCACCCAGGAGGCAATGGTGGGTTCCATGCTGTTCCATGGTAGAAGCAGTGGTGTAGCTAGAGGGGGTGCAAAGCACTAACTTTTGCAGGCAGCCTCACTGCAGAGTGCAAGCGGACCCTCCCATTCAGAGTCATTCTGCACAGGGGGAGCAAAACTGAAGCAAAGGGAGGGGCTGCTTGCACGCTGTGGTGAGGCTCCCTGCCAAACTCAGTCCCTTGCACCCCCTCTAGCTACGCCACTGGTTAGAAGGCATGTGTCTGAATGTACAGTAGCTACAGTTCATGGCATGATTTTTTCCCCTGTTGCTGTAAACATCGGCACAAACAATAAAACTAAAAAAAAGTCATATCCTACTACACTCAATGTCAACTGTGTATGTGTTACCTTAATACTAGGGTAGCCAAATCTTTTTCCCAGTAGGGCTCTCATGCCCTTAACAAGCAGCCGTTCCTCCCATGCAGTGGGCAGGGCAACGCCCCGGGTGATGTACCATTGCCCTGCCCCATTTGGTTTTTTGGCTATAACTTTTGATACAATAGAGATATTTTGCCACGGTTTATTTCACTGCATTCTGCATGAAAATACACATTGATTGATATATGGCATGATGGTATTATTCAAAAATACAAAGATTTTAAAAATTTTGGTGACTAAGTGGTGTCACTCTCCCCATGCGCGTCACCCAGTGTGGACCGCACCCCCTAGCAGTGCCACTGGGTGGCAGTCATGGAGGCCTCCTCAAGGTAAACAAATGTTTGTTTCCTTACCTTGGGGCTGCCTTGTGGTTGCTCCCGCACAGGAAATTTGGATAGGATCAGGCCCTCAGTCTCTCCACTTTTTTTCCCCTGGCAGATATGAAATGCAAATGAGCAACTGCAGTCCTCTGGAATGCCAGGAGACAGTGATTTCACTGACCTCTGGGCCACAACTTCATTGATGTACATAGCTGATGTTCACTTGCCTTATCTAATTAGATCCATCCTTCTCAAACTTAAGGCAGGCATTCTTGCTTCCAAGCTAAGGGCTGAGAATTGCCATTCCTTCCAGTTACCTCGAACGGGTGACACATACCTGGCTCCAATTACTGGATCAATGCTATGACTTGTCTTTGTTCATCATTGCCCATATACCAGAAACGCGTGCAGCGAAGACCCTGTCAGCATCACCAGCCCTGAACTAGTAAGCCTGTCAGGGTCTAACTGTCAGGATCCCTTCTTCAGGCCCCCTCAAACTGATAACCCTTTGAGAGGGTGTTTGGAAGAACTCTCCCTTCACCACTTCAGTGTCTCAGGTGTTCACGATGTTGGTCCATCACTCAATTCACACAGAAGTTGTGATAGTGATGTATTCATATGGGAAAATGCCACAAGAAACCAATTCTTGACCCCAGAAATGTGACAGTGCAGTGCAGACAGGATGGGAACCAAGAATACCTAGTCAACTCCACTAGGGACCAAGTAATCCTGTACTGTCAAAGTCAGGTAAGCAGACAGGATGTCACCACAAATGGAAGCTGTGATGTTGGAAGGTATGCAGCCCAATCATATGGTGTGTGTCCCCACAGATGCAGTGACACCAAAATGGCTATGGCTTGATCCTGTGAGGTGGGACAGTCACAGAGGTCTTTTCTGAGAAGGGGACACTTTTTTCTTTACCTGGGGGTAAGCCTCCAGTGCAGAGGGATCTACATGGACATGCACTAGTGAAATAGCTGGTGCAGGTTCATGTGGGGCCAGACCAGGGAATCTGGCTAGGATCTGGCACCCACTGCTGCCCCCAAACCTGCCTTCTTCCCAGAGACAATCAGCCCATCCCTGCCTCCATTGCCTCTCCATTCCTCCTTTTCCCAGCACCCATCACTGCCTCATTCCACCCTCTCCCACCCCCATTTTGCTTTCCCCCACCTCATCCCACCTCCCCCACCAACTTACCTGTCTCATTGGGTCCCGATGGAGCCACTGCTTTGTGCAAAACACATGTTCCACCAGTGTTAAAGCTCAACAGGATTGGGCTGACAAACACTCCCAAGAGACACAATCTTGACCATCCCTGATTGGCTGTGAGGCCAAAGCAAGGTGTCTAGAGCTATGTCCTCATGCTTCAGTTTTCCAAAGACAAAATCCCACTTCCATCCTGCCCAAGAAAGCCTGAGGAATGGAATTTAGTTATTAGGAGCCATTTAGTTATTTGATTTTTCTCTGTAAACCGCTTTGTGAACTTTTAGTTGAAAAGCGGTATATAAATACTGTTGATTGATTGATTGATTGAATTGTCAGGGATGGGGACATGAGTCAAATGAATTGAGACCAAGTTGCGAAAACGTGGTTTTCGCTGACTCATGCGGGCTCGAGTCACACGTGTCAAAGACTCAGGCAAACACTTGAGCACATGTGCAGTACCCACCTAGTTACTTCTGCAACCAATACCCTTCAACCCAAACAAAAAAAATTAACAGTTTCCCTCCCCCCTCCCCCAGCCCCTCTGCCTCCTTTGCTGTTGGTTGCTGCTGCTTGCGCAATTCCTGACTTCCAGATCAATGCACAAGGTCTTTCGAGCGACACAGAAGAGGCATGACACCAAGCAGCAACCCCGAGCCTTGCCTGGGTGACACAAGTCATCCCAATCCATGGCACAAGTCATCTCAGTCCATGAATCAGCAGCTCCAGACTCGAGTGTTTGCCCAGAGTCTTTGACATGTGTGACTTGAGTCTGCACAAGTCAGCAAACAACATGTGTTTTTGCATCTAGGACTCACTTGACTCGAGTCCTGCTGTCAACCCAAGTATCACATCAGTAGCCAATAATGGCAGAATATCTAAATTTATACCTGGTCACTTGTACCTACTCCATGCGGAAGCTTGTGCATTTGGCGCATTTGGCGCAATTGATCTAGATGGGTGCCAGAGTACAGACAACATTTTATTCCAGCCTATCTCTGGGTCAGGCGTACGGGGTAAAAAAAAAGTATGAAACGTTTGGGCTAAGAATTCCATGATGAAAGTCTTTAATACTGATAAAACTATGGAAGGCTGCAGGAAAATGTGCTTGCTTCTCCCCCCCCATCCCTTTAAGTAAGTTATTTATGGTGTTTGTACAGATTTAATGGTGTTTTTTTCCTTGAAAATAAATACACAAAATCGGACTCACTCATCAATCCCGCTAAGTCTACTCATCCTGCTTTTCTGCAGCACAATGACCTTTTCACGCTATCTGAGTAATGCGTGCCTTCCAACATTTGTAACAGTTATGGATTGCTCATTCTCTCTCCGCATGGTGGCCTAATGATTAATAGCACATTGAGAACTAGCTCCTTGAGCTCAATTCATCACCTGCCATAATTGTTCAGCGCTTAAATTATTATAAATCCGAGGCTGTCGGAAGGTTGCAAGTTTGACAGGGAATCAAAGGGCACCATGTTCTCTTGCAGTGTTGGAGACCTATGACCTGACCCTCGGTGCTAAAATATTGCAGCATAAGGAAGAACCTCTGTACTGCAAGATAGAATACCCCACCACTGCTTCTTAGATTCCTATGCCTAGTTCATGACCCTTTTCTGGCATATATGTGTATATGCACACATACAAAAAGTCTGTTTCACTGACTTTGTTTCTAGATATCCATATCTCATCTTTCATTCACAAAAAGACCCTTCCGAAAGGTGGTTTATGATACTTCCAATTGACCTCAGCTAAATCAGAATTCATTCATTCATTAAACTAAATCACACAGAACAAAAATGAAAAGCAATAACCTAAAACTAGAGCAATGTGTTTTATGTAATGAGACTTGGAGAGTGGTCCCAAAGACCAGAGTCAAGGCAGAATGCCTTTGTTTGTTTATAATCTTCTAATACCGTGATTCCCAATCTGTGGGTCGGGACCCACTGGTGGGTCAGGACCTGATTTTTGGTGAGTTGCACAGGGGTGATTGAAAGATCAGATAACTAATTGCCTCAAGCCCTGAAGCTATTCAAAAATCAGCAGCTATGTATCCTGCAAAGAGCTCAGCTCCTGCAGTCTGCAAGCTTGTGTACATATAAGGAGATAATGTTTGTGAGTCTTTTTTTTCTGGCTTTTATTACTTGTAAATACTACATAAAATATTATTTCTTTCTAGGTCTTCTTTTATAAAAAGTTTGGTAAACCTAGGTGGGTCCAAGCAGAGTATCATTTTAAAGAATGGGTCCTGGTGCTAAATAGTTTGGTAACCACTGTTCTAATAACCTTTCAGTTAATGGATCTGAATGGGTCCAACATGACTTTAACAGGGATGCTGTTGAAGTTTGGGAACAATGGACTCCAGGTATGAATCTTCCCGGCTTGCGATGTTCAAAGCGTATTGCAAGTTCTGCTCCATTGTCCTAAAATTCCTGATTTCACGTGAAATTAAAATTGAGGTGTATTGTAAGCATATGTGCTGATTTCCTACCCGTCAAGTCAGCATTTATCAGACTAGGTATACAAAGCTGGTAGCTACTTGTAGTAAATACTCAGAGAGTTATTACTTTGATTGCCCAATTCCTCTCTCTCCCCACCACATTCTGCCCACCCCATCGCTCTCCTGTCGTCGCCCTGCCCCCCCCCCCACTGACATACTGGCATCAGGGGTCCTTGCAAAGCTGTTTGTGGCAGTAACCAGCTGCACAAAATGGTGTGTCACCTTTTGTGACAATGTAAGGGACTTTGCACTTCCAGAACACTAGTAACTGTAATGTCCCCACAGAATTAGGCTGACAATCTGTGACTCAAATACCTTAGCACCCATCAAATAATTACAATGAACTGCATTGTGGATTTAACCCATTTTTGCCTGGCCCACAGGTGTACACATATGATCCCTGTTGCATATATACAGTGTCGGGCAAGAATGGTTTAAACGGGCCACTCTTATTGAAATTAAGCATAATTCTGCAGCAGGACTAACTATGGGGGTAAACCCCAAAACCCTTCCATGGGTGGGGTACTAAAAAGCGGAAATGGTCCTAGCATCCCCCACTCTCCTAGGGAGTCCATCTGACTCCAGATGTCACTCAGCGAGGTATGGAGTCCACCTTTCTTCATTGCCCCTGAAGGGTCAAGGCATCAGAATTGCTAGGTCTGCAGGATGCACCTTGTCAAGCTTCGCCAAGTCAGTCAGTGGGCTTGCCAGTCAGCCTCTTCTAGAATGTCAGGCATAGTTGGAGTGGCTCTGGCTTACCCCCTGACCTTGCTGCCTCAGATTGGACACCATGATATAGTTCTGCATGCCCTACCCCACATGCCTGATGCCAAGTGATCCATTAACTGAACAATAACCTAACCATGAAGAACCGCATGACCCCCCATACCAGTCTAGGGTAGGCAGAATAACTACCATCCAAAGGCCAATCAGGCTGGTAGCAAAAAATTCCTACCCAGTGTCCGTCTTGCTCTCACCACCCAGAATGGCTCCAAAGGGGAGAGGGAGGGTCTGCTTGCATGGCGCGTTCAGGCACCTGCAAAACTTAGTGCTTTGCACCCCCTCTAGCTACATCACTGAAGCCAGCAACCCATGCAGTCAGGTTTGTTGTTAGATTTCAAATGAGAACCGTGATCCGGAAAATTAGCACTTCTCAGCCAGCAGAGGGAGTTGAAAGTTACAAGAGGAGAAGGAAGACTCCTTGCTGTGCCAGCCCTGCTTCATAATGCCACCTTCCTGCTGGCATCATGTAATACATGAGGCTTGGAAACAGATACTTGCCCAGGGCTATAATGTCGAAGAATGGATGAGCAAGCATTCCAGTCTTCCTAGGCAAAGCCTCACATACCATCTGTTCGCACGTACTGGTTCCAGAAAGTTTTCTGTTGTGAAGTCACTTAGGGCACAATCCTAAACAGGTCTACTCAGAAGTAAGTCCTATTTTGTTCAATGGCTTACTCTCAGGTTAGGATTGCAGCCTTAGTCGAATGATAGAAGGGCATGAAGGAGTTTGCCTTTAATCATTGCCACAGCTAACTCTATTCATCCCGACAACAACCATATTTTTCTTACATCATCATTAGTACAATATTTTTTATGCCGCCAACAGTCTATTTTTCTAGAATAACATAAGAATAAGAAAAAGAAAATAAGAATATTTTCTAGAATAACATAAGAGAAAAGAAAAGGCTCTGCATATTTAGCTCAGATTGAATACAGGATAAGGATTAAGGACATCACTCAAAGGCTTTGTGATACATCTGAGGAGGGCCCAGTGTGTACCCATTTTACAGGCTGAACACTGAGGCCAGGGCCCAAGGCTGGCCTTCTGGACTTTCATGGCTTAGAAATGGATTTAAAACTTTTTGGCCAAAATCCTAAACAACTTTCCAGCACTAGCATAGCTGTGCCAATAGGGCGTATACTGCATCCTGCAGTTGGGTGGCAATCATGGAAGCTTTCTCAAAGTAAAGGAATGTTTGTTCCCTTACCTTGGAGCTGCATTGCCCTTACGTTGGTGCTGGAAAGTGGGTTAAGATTGAGCCCTCAGACAATTAGAACCCTGCTTTGCTGATGGTTTACCTACCTGGAAAACACTTCCATGCACAGAAATGTATGAAAGCAATAGGAAGGTAGCATTCCTAGTTAAAATCTCTGGGTATACCAGCCATAAAATTTTATGCCCAGAGATTTTAACTATGAGTGCTATTGCCTCTGGCTATGATAACCTGATAACATATATAATAGGAAGGTAGATATTGGCACATGTCTCAGTTCCACACGCATTAAAAATGTGCAGCCTCTGCAATAAAAAACCACATGTGCTGGCCATGCCATTTTGATGTTATTCCCTGGTTGTGCACCTGCTGGCGGTATATTTGGTGTTTGTATTTAAGGGGCTTTACAAGCATGTGCATATGGCCCCTTTCATGCTTATGATGAATGTGGGTGTTTGGGCTGTGGTCAAGAGCGCATCAGGGGATGTGGCTGGCACATGTGGCCCTTCTTCCCCCTCATTTGTTCATTTCAGTCAACCAAGTACTCTATGGTAGCCCTGTTCACACATGCTAAAGCATGCTGAATGCATCGGAGGGATGTGTGAACAGGCCTTTGTGGTGCTTTGCTGATTGAAGTGAATCTTTAGCCTATGTTAGAAAATGTTCCTTGCTGAGTCACTTCTCCTTTCACTTGTTTGGAATCTTACCTGCCTGTATTCATCTAAGTGTTTCTGTGTGTTTCAGCATTGTTTTAATGTGGCACTTTGTGTGCCATTTCTCTTCGCCAAAGAATGCAAATTTGCAAGGATTTAAATATATTGAAAGTAGATTTAGAGAGAATCTGTCTTCTCAATGAGAAAAGCAGTCTGAAACTAGCAATTTTGAGAGAACAAGTGGCTGTGATAGAACTCTCCCCCTAAATGCTACAGTAGTGTTTCTCAGACTGTGGGTTGGGACCCACTAGATGGGTCACAAGCCAGTCTCAGGTGGGTCCCCATTCATTTCAAAGTGTATTTATTTTTAATAGACTTGATGCTACCATGGTCTGTGACTGCACTAGGGGAAATGTGACAGATCTGTATTTTTGACAGGTTACTATGTATATGTTTTTAACAATGATAGTCAATGGGGCTTCCTCCCAGGTAACTTTGGATAGGATTGCAGCTTTTGGGGTGTTAGGGGAATTTTTTTTAAACAGATCAGCAGCTGTTTGCGAGGGTTCAGAGAGTTTTTCTTTATTTTAAACAAAGTTTTAAACTTATATTTATTGTAAACTTTTAATTTACTTAACTTGATTTGATTTTGTCATATGGGGGTGTTCAGGATTTCCCTGCTTGATTTTAGCCATGACATCACTTCCAGGTTAATGACATCACTTCCGGTGGGTCCCAACAGATTGTCATTCTAAAAAATGGGTCCCAAAGCTAAAAAGTTTGAGAATCACTGTGCTAAGGGATGAACATTCTCTTATGCCCATGCACTGGTCATCTACTCCACTTGAAGCCAGTGTTGTCCCTAGGAATTATATGGTCCCCAGTAGTGCAAGTTGTGTCCAAAGAAAGGATTGTGCTTAGGATTGTGTTGTACACCCCATGCAGGATGCTTCCTTATCTAGCAGAAAGTTCATTAGTACTGAAGTCTCCAGTGGGACTTCCACAAACTCCCCACCACCCCTATTAGAAGTGTGGGCTTGAGAAAGGACTCCACAGGTGTCTGCATGGGCAAGGGAGCCAGAGGCAGGCAACTCAGGCTGCCACCCTTAGGAAGAAGTTTGGCTTGTACTTTTAGTCTGGAGGGAGATAAATGCTGAGAAGGAAACTGAATAACGGGCAGGAGAAGAGAGGAAGTAGATGAGGTAGCTTATTAAGTTTAAGATCACCTTAACTTCCAATTTCCATGCTTTTTGGAGCGTGAGAGAAAAAATGGAAAGTGCTTTAACATACACAATAAACCAAAGATTTTGATATTTGGATTAATATTAACTTTGGAATTTCGAGAGGGATGAGAACTGAGGGAGGAGTCACTGTAGGTGAAGGGGGGGTGTGATGTCAGCATCACAAAGCACAAATCCATTTATGTCTATTATAGGACTCTCTCTCTCTCTCTCTCTCTCTCTCTCTCTCTCTCTCTCTCTCTCTCTCATACACACATACGCACACACACACACACGCACACACTCTGTAGGACTGTAGAGTCCTACTAAAAGAAAAATCAGTGTACGGATCATGTCTTAAGAAGCACTGATGGCCCAATCCTACAGGTCTGCTGCACCTGGGGAACTCATAGCCCAGCAGTGCAGCACAGTGGCTTAGCTAGAGGGGGTGCAAAGCACTAAGTTTTGCAGGAAGCCTCGACACAGCATGCAAGAGTTCCCTTCCCCTTTGGAGCCATTCCGGTACACCTCTATTTTGCTACCCCTGCCTGGAATGGCTCTGAAGAGGAGGGGAGGGGCCGCTTGCACACCATTCTGAGGCTCCCTGCAAAACTTGTGCTTTGCAGCCCCTCTAGCTATGCCACTGGTGCAGCATGCTGTACAGCCATTGTAATGCACAACCCACCATTCTACTCAGCACCACTGCAAGCGCCAGGCAGCTGTGGCCACACACCAACAGCCTCCTGAACAGCCCTGGTGCCAATAAATTAGCAGGGGACTGGTGGTGGGCAGCAATGGGGAGGGGAAGGGGAGGAATGCAGCAGAGACAGGGGCAGGGAGGGGGTGTGTTGAAGTAGGGGAAAGGGGCAGTATTGGCAGCAGCTCTGCCAATATCCTATCCCACTTCCTAGCCACGATCCACCTTCCTGGGTCCACCTTGACTTGCTCCATCTAATTTGCTGGCACAGATCTGAGTAGACCCATTGTGGCAGCAGAGACTTTCCCCAGGCAAGGGAATAAATGTTCCCTTACCTGGAGGAGACCTCTGGAACTGCTCCTACCACAGGACATAGTGCTTGCTCCAGTGGCGTGACTGCATCAGCGGGGGGGGGGCATATAGGTATGATTAGGAGGTAGTTGCCCTCAAGAACATCTCAAAATGATCTCCTGTTACCAGTGCTGTCACTAGGGTTTGCTTCGTCTGGTGTGGGAGGCATCAACCCCATGATGGACTTCTTCCCATGCAGTGGGTGGGGCAATGGCCTGATCAGTGGTGTGATGAAACACCATTGCCCTGCCCTATTGATTTTTTGGCTATAACCTTTGATAGATGACAGATACTTCACCACCGTCTACTTCTTTGCATTCTGCATGAAATAACACATCAAATGATATATAACATGATGGTATTGTTCAAAAGTACTTTTTAAAAATTTTGGCAAGTAGTGGTGTCACCCCCCTGTGCATGTCACCCAGTGCGGCCTGCAGCCCCCCACCCCCATAGTGATACTGCTTCCTGCTACCTATCAATTGCCGCCAGTCCATTTTTGAGGAAAACCCTAAAGAGAACACTTCTAAAGGACTGTTAGCTAGGGCAGTTAGCTAGGGCAGTTCCCTATAACCTGAGTACTTCAGGACTGGGTAGGGTGAGGCATGAAACTAATCTTTAAACATATATAGATTTAAATGTGTGTGTGTGTGTGTGTGTGTGTGTGTGTGTGTGATATCTATCTATCTATCCTACACACACACAAGTGTATGTGTGTATACACACAAACACACACACACATACTCAAAGTATATATACTATGTACTTAGTTTTTATATAAATTAAAGAAAATTTAGTTTACGTGCAGAATTAAATACACACACACACAAGCAACAGAAAAACAGCCAAAATCATACTCCATGACTAAGGTGAGTTTAGCTGGCCTGGTGGCCTTCTGCATTTTTAAAGAACACTGCTTCAATGTTTTAAGTCATCTTGCTACATAAGAAATAAAAAAAGCTAGGAAAAAACCCTCCAGGAAAGATATCATGAAGCCATTCCTAACCCCAGAGCTTTGAGCTCCCAGAAAGGTGGAAAGGTGTATGAATCTTTTAAACAAGCAAGTAAATAAATAAAAATATGCCTGCCCCTTGCAGCAAACATTCACACACAGAGAGGCCAAATTGGAATTTTGTTTCTCCAACAGGGAATAAAAAACAATCACTTTCCTACAACTAATACAAGGCTGTGGAGATGAAATGTTCAGTTCCTCCATTTCTGGTTGGCCTCTCCCTTTGAGTTCTAATTTTTTGGTAGCTTCTCAAAGGTACCTACAATTTCCCATCTGGGCTGGTGCCTTCGCATCTGCTTCAAGTTGCCTTTGATCATGCGCTCATAATGCCTTGCCAGTGACAGCCAATCCGTGTGATGAAGGCCCAGTGGTGGTCCACAGGCATGTTATTTCAAAGGCTTTGAACCTGGTTTGCAACAACGTGGGCCACTGAAAGAAGGAGTTCTGATGCTGGTGTTGACTAGTCTCTCCGTACTGTTCACTGATGGATGGAGAGGCAGGCAAAAAGCTAGGATAGGAAATCCTTGTTGAATATCCCTTGAAAGCTCTTTTGGGTCTTACCTTACAGAGCTTGACCTGCCTCATTGAGCTTCGATCCCAATGGGCCGCAGCTAGGGATGTGTGAAACCTTTCTTGAGAGCTTCCATGTGTCTTCGCCTAACTTTTTGGCCTCCTCCATGCAAACTGCTTAGAAATTCAACCACCTACCCTTCTCGTAACAAATATATGAAATTGCATACAACAACATATGGGGCACCCTACACAACCTTCAAGAAATAAGCAGTAGAACTGAGCATCCCTTTTGAAATTAGATATCCACCAAACAACAACTTCTTGGCAGTGGCGTCACTAGGGTTTGCATCTTCTGCTGTGGAAGGCCAGCATGTCACCTCCATGATGGACCTCCTCCCATGCAGTGGGCGGGGCAGTGCCCCAGGCAGTGGGCATGGTGATGCACTAAGGCCCCACCCCTGCTGGTTTTTTAGCTATAATGTTTGATAGAATAGAGATATCGCAACATGATTTATTTCACTGCATTCTGCATGAAATTACAGATCAAACGATATATAACATGATGGTATTATTTGAAAATACAAAGATTTTACAAATTTTGGCCAGTAATGGTGTCACTCCCACCATGCACGTCACCCAGTGTGGCCTAAATCCCCCATACCCCTAGCAACACCACTGCTACTTGGTCAGGTGGGCCACTACTGTAGTTCTCAGCAATTCACAAGAGTTCCGCCAAGAGTGAAGGTTTAATCAGGAGTAGTATTAGAAGTTGGCCAGGTACCCACAACCATGTAGGAGCCCATCAGACGAAGCCAACCTCTAAAACCCAAGTACTAGTGGTGGTGGTCCGGTCCATGTCACCATAAGGGTGCAGGTGGGGGCAACATAAAGGGTCCAGAGTAGTGCCCCAGGGCCCCAGCAATCGGGCACTGGTACTTGTTTTAACATTCAAGAACTTTTACCCTTTTGCATACAATCTCTTGCAATTCTCATCCTGCAGAATTCAGCAGCTGTGGTTGCATAGAACTTGTCAGTGCAGCAGGGGAGGATAGCCCTTGCTTTCCCGATAGCAAAGTGGCACAGGAGCGTAGGGAGATAGCACAAGAAGCAGACGATCCGAAACAGAGCCAGAGAAGCAGACACAGGCTTGTTTGTTGCAGAAGCAGGTATTGGTAGAGGAGCAGGCAGAAGAGTAGTCAGTCAAACAGTCCAGAAGTCAGGGATACAGAGAGGCACAGTCACGATAAAGCAGAGTCCAAGTCACAGAACAAACCAGCAGCGCGACACGCAGAAACTCCACCACAGCAACCCACATTTGGTGTCCGCTCTTGCCCCCATATATACTGGGGCCAGCCAATCAGAGCAGGGCGACTTCATCGTCACAAGACAGTCTTGTGACCCACTCTGATTGGCTGTCCAGTGGTGCATTGCACCACTCCTCCATTGCCTACGTGACTCTGCACGCATCTACCAGGTCACATGGCTCCCACCTAAAACAGGTGCATCTGATCACTGATCACATACAGTGCTGCTGTTCCTTTAAGTGCATTTTACACCAGGCCTGGACATCAAGGCCCCTCCTGCCACATCCTGGCTTGCAACAATTCAGGGCCTGGGATGCCAAAGGCCTGAGACTGTGGTTGGTTGCACACTGACTGTGGTTGCATAGAACTGCAGTTTGTATGGCAAACCAATGGAGAAATGGGGGGAGGATGTTTGTTGATCTGCAGTAATACTTGGCATTCGGGGCTGGACTAATTGGATTCCAAACCAGGCAACTCTAGACTTCAGCAACATCCACCCTGCTTTTTCTGAGCAGGGTTCCTGTGCTTTTAACAGCAGCATGACACATAGGAGCTCAGCAGCTGATGTACTTGACAGAATGGTGCAGTGGTGGAACAGCTCCCCTTTCAGTCTATTGTGTCTATCACACGAGCCTGACAAGGAAAAAGGTTTCAACGCTAAGTGCACTGACAACCCAATCCTAACATGCACTGGAACAGGCAGACCACAGTGGCCTGAGCTGTATTCAGCCTAGGTTAGGAGGTGGCTGCAGGACACCTAAGGGATGTTTTTCCCCTAACCTCTTGTCAAGCCCCAGCCACCCCTAAATCACCAGGACAAACCTGAGCAGCCTGTGTAAGGCTACCTGGGTTGGGAATAGAGGTTAGGATTCAGCACAAGCTGCTACCTCCTGAGACCAATCTGCCTCCCATTCTGCCCTCCCCTACACAGAAACACCCCTTCCCCACTTATGTTTCGCCCCTCCCACCCCCTGTGCTGCCTGGTTCAAACATACCCAGTCCAGCCAGTGCAGGGTCCGGATCTGGCACTCCCAGGCCAGTGCGGGCCTCCGTGCCAGCCCAGCCAACTCCTGAGTCGGTGCAAATGTGCTTTATGGTACCTTTGCGACACTCAGGAGCCTGCACCAGCTCAACCCACATACAGGATTATGCCCTGAAGCATAGAAATATGCAAGGAAAACATTTGCTGATTTCATATTTGTTGCCATTTTTTATCTTCATTGCTTTTATTTTCATTTTCAACAATTTTTTTAAAATTTTATTTCTTTTTTAAAAAGAAATTAGTATCATCCTACTTGGAACAGAAGCTCCCGATCGGAACCCTACAGTTCATTTGCTTGTTTGTGGCCACCATTGTAAATGCCCATATGGTCCAGGAAACAGCGGCCTTTGCATAAAGCCTCCACAAAGAGGCTTCCTGCTAGGAAGTCCTGGCACAAGTAAGATTACAACATACACTTTACGGGTCCAGCCTATTTATACGTGGATTTTTTATACACAGATTTGACTCAACACGAATGGCCCCTGCAAATGAGAAGGGCTGTTCTGATCTCTGGAGAAGGGGAAAATGCACCCCTTTAAAATCAGTTTAAAAAATTGAACAGTCCTTTAACAACAGCCTCCTTAATGAGAGAGAGAGAGAGAGAGAGAGAGAGAGAGAGAGAGAGAGAGAGAGAGAGAGAGGGCAGCTGGCTGACAATCCAACAATCCTTCTCTCTCCAGAGGGCCCCTCCCTTCCCCCTGAGCACTGAAAGAAAGGTGATCACGTTGCATTGGTGAAGGGAGGGGCTGAGTGAAGCTTTCTAAGCTCTTGGAGGAGGACTGGTTGATGGATTGTCTTCTTAATGACTCTTATCTTAGAGTCAAAAGGTCAGCAAGGCTGTTTTTAAATCACAGGAGCAAAGAAACTTTGTTTTTTTAAATTGATTTGCTATAGTGCGTTTTTTGCCATCCATGTGAGTGCTTGGAATGGAACCCACGTGAATAATTAGTCTCAACCTGTATCTGCCAAAGTAAATTCAGATGAAAAACCTGGGCCTTCCAAAAACAGCCTCTCCATTCATTGCCATTCCTTACCATGGCAGTTTTATTTTCAAAAGAACTCAATTTCCTGAGAAAGGAGTCATTTTGTGTTCAGCTGTATTTCTTCCACCAATAGATTCTAGTCTTGCACTGATCTGGCATAGGCCTCTGTTGCGAGCTGGATGTTCGGTTTTCAGCGCCAGCTGCTGCCCAACTGCTTGGCTTGCTATCTCCCAAGGCCAGAGCACTGGCACTCCCGGGAACAAGACAACACAAGGCAGAAGTTCTCCACCAAACGCCTCTATACTATATACAATATGTACAATAACAGTCCACGGTTCTCATGGTTCTCACTGACGTAGCCTTCGGCACTAACTCCACTCTGCATCTCCCACACCCCAGCTTGTCCCTGCTGGACTTTATATGCATGTCAGCCAATCAGTGTGGAGTAAGAAACTGCTAAGTCACTCTGACTCTGCATGGAGTGACACACACACACACACACACACACACACACACACACAGGTAGCAGTCACCTGATCTACATCACCCGATGTTGCATCATCCTTTCCTCCCAGGATGCTGTGCTGGCTGAGTCAGGCCAAGGCTTCAGGGCCTGCTGCTATTCAACCTGTAAATTCTTTCTCAGTCCCAGGGATGAACCCTTAACAGCCTCCCTGCACCGGCTCAGAGTATCACAAACATGCCATAAGGCATATTTGCGCCTACTCAAGAATTGGCACAAAAACATACTCTGGCCTGCCATTGCCGTATCCATTCCCTTTGCCAGCTGGCCACAGGTAAGTTCGGACCAGGCAGCACTGGGGGTAGTAGAGAGTGGCAGGAGGGAGCTTAGGCAGCAGGGATAGGTGTTTTGGGGTCCGCTCCTAAGCTGTGCAGGCCACACAGCCTGGTTGCAAGAGCGCAGCTTAGGCTAGAGTTGAACCCTATTCAATAGCATGTTGGAGTTTAAAGTTAGTCTTGGTTTCAAGACTGCAACAGTTGCCCTGTTTGCCTAAGGAAAGTATTTGTCCTGCTTTGTTTTGTTTTAAACCAATGAGACTTTATGGTGACAGAGAAGTTCCATGATGCTGACCTCATTTGATCAGATATATTTGGCTCACAGGCATTTTTGCTGTCCACTCTAATGAGAACTCAAGATACCTCTGCTTGTATCTCAAGGAAGCCCCCTGGCAGCAGCTCAACTAATGACCACCCGCCCATTTTTAGAAGGCCAGCAGTTGGGGCTAGCATCCTCTGTAACTAAGGTATAGTTAGACCTTATTAGCATCTCCTTGAGCTCCCTGCTGTGGGCAGCTTAAATTCATACTGAAGAATAACGAACAATTTGGTGACAGAAATATTAGCATGAAACAATGTTCCGGATGAATGTCATGCACTGGCTGTCAAAATTGTCAAGAATTTCACACACTCAAAACACTGACAAACCAAGCAATTCTAGTTTATGTCGCTCCTCTCCCAAGGGATGCAATTTTAAAATAGTTAATGTGCATTCTTAAATTTGAAACAAATCTAGGATATGTAGAGGTTGGTTTAAAAAGAGCAGAGTTACATTTTATGGAACTCACTGTCACAACAAGATGCGATCATGGTTGCAAGCTCAGATGGCCTCAACCTGCTTCCTGGTACCGTTCGATCTAGTTTCGTCAAGCATTCAGGCTACCAGCAGCCTGCTCATGTCACGCTTTAAGCTTGAATGCTTGTAACAACCTGTTAAAGCAAGAAACACTTCACCAGTAAGCTTTTAAACAATACTAAAGGTTTCGGGGGGAAGGGGTATGAGGAACTGCTATTAATACAGGCATGCCCTATATTCACAGTTTCTGTATCTGCGGGGGGACCTGGAAATTAATTCCCCATGAATATGGGGCATGCCTGTATTTTGTTTACAGTGGTGCCCCGTTATTTGCAGGGGTTCTGTTCCGGAACCTCCCATGGATAGACAAAACCACAAATATGGTCGAACATCTGTTCCCATTGTTTTGACGCTCTGGAGACAAGGGGAGCAATGCTCCCCTCAGCTCTGGAGGGGCTTCTAAGCTCCACAGAGGGCATGGACATCTGCCCATGACCTTGGCTGGCCTCAGAATGGCCATTTTAGGCAGAAAAACGTCACTTCTGGCTTTTGGCCGAAAACCGGAAGTGACGTTTTCATGCCCTTAAAAGGCATTAGGAGGGCCAGGGAAGCCCCAGATAAGTGAATCCACAGATATGGGATCCATGAATACAGGGGCCTCCCCTGTACTTAAAATTTATATTTCACTTTTCCAGTTCCAGTGACCTTGTTGGTAACCTTCAGTCTCGAAAGACTATGGTATCGCGCTCTGAAAGGTGGTTCTGGAACAGCGTCTAGTGTGGCTGAAAAGGCCAATTTGGGAGTGACAATCCCTTCCACACTGGGAGCAAGAGCAGTCTGTCCCTGGTCTGTCTCCCTGGCTATGGGCCTTCCTTCTTTGCCTCTTAGCCTCAGACTGTTGGCCAAGTGTCTCTTCAAACTGGGAAAGGCCATGCTGCACAGCCTGCCTCCAAGCGGGCCGCTCAGAGGCCAGGGTTTCCCACCTGTTGAGGTCCACTCCTAAGGCCTTCAGATCCCTCTTGCAGATGTCCTTGTATCGCAACTGTGGTCTACCTGTAGGGCGCTTTCCTACCTAGAAATGCAATTTTAAAATAGTACTTGTACTACTTCTAATTTAAAAACAGCAAAAGCAGAAACAAATCAATTACCCAATTGGAGTCACCTGTTCAGTCAATTAAAAGTTTTAATTAATTATTTTAACTGATTAATCAATTAAATATCGTGGCCTACTTAACATCTCAAACACTGCAGTTAAACCAAGAACAAGCTCCAGCCAGCCTCAAAACCCTGCAGTGGGGCCACTGCAGGGTAGGTCCTGTTCATGTTGTGATGGTGTGCAGAGCAGAGGCTGATTGGCTGAATGCTAATGGTGTGGGTGCTACTGTGAGGTCAGTTCTTAATGTACAGGAATCCCAGGCTCTGGAGGGCTTTAAAGGTTAAAAACCAGTACTTCGAATTGGGTCTGGAAGCAACCATTGCCAAGGCAGCAGATGTGAGACTCATACTTCCCCACGTTCATTAGAAGGTGAGAAGCAGAGTTTTGCACCAGGTTCATTTTCTAAGGGGAGCTCCATCCATCCACATGGACGTGTTTCAACAACCAGTCTTGAAGATAAAAGCAAGGATTTGAATGGTCTGGTCACCTCTTTTCAAGGAAGGGTCTAGTTAGAACAGTGATTTTCAACCTTTTTCATCTCATGGCACACTTACAAGACGCTAAAATTGTCAAGGCACACCATCAGTTTTTGACCATTTTCAAGGCCCATGCTGCTGGTAGGGGGCTCAAATCCCCCAATTGCCCTTCTAATAAATGACCCTCCCCAAAGTCCCATGGCACACACCTGCGGTCAGTTCCTGTACTCATAGTGGAAAATTCTTGGTGCAGAAACGAAGTCCACTGAAATAAATTCAGAGTGGATATGCGCTGTCCCACACACCTTGAGATGCCAACTAATCAGAATTCTCTCTCTCTCTCTCTCTCTCTCTCTCTCTCTCTCTCTCTCTCTCTCTCTCTCTCTCTGCTTGTGTGTGTGGAGACAGAGACAATATTTGTGCACCTGCTATTTAACTAAGAACAGGAAGTAGTCTCAAAATAATGTGAGAAAGCATTTTAATCTCCCCGTCCCTTGGATGCAAATCTTGGAAACATTTTCGTGTGGAGTCTGCATCCTGCCTCAGACAAACTGTAACATCCTCTATCCTCCGCATGGAAACAATATTTGACTAGCTTCTCGGAAATGCTGTCACAGCTCAGACATAATCTGCCCCATTCTACAACGGTTTGCAAACCACAAAGGATGAGGTAGTCAACTTCATTGCTAGTCTAAATCTCTGCCGGAGGGGATGTGTCTTTTGCATAGGGAGGGGAGACCGCTGCTGCTGTTAGTAGGATGACAGTCATGCGTTGGGTAGGTCATTCCAAGAAAAAGATTAGTCATATGCACGCTATTCCTTTTTTTTTGTTCTCCCCTCCCCCCAGTGGCATCGCTAGGGTTGGTATCACCCAATGTGGGAGGCCAGACATCACCCGCATGATGCACATGTGAGTTGTCCCTCACATGCAGTGGACAGGACAACTCCCTGGTCAGTGAATGTGGTGACGCACCATTGCCCTGCCCTGCTGGTTTTTTGGCTATCATTTTTGATAGAATAGAGATATTTTAATGCCGTTTGTTTCATTGCATTCTGCATGAAATCACACATCAACTGATATATAATGTGATGGTTATATGGTGTTCAAAAACACCAAGATACCAACAATTTTGGCTAGTAGTGGTGTCACCCATCCTGCGTGCATCACCCGGTGTAGTCTGCCCCTGTTGCACCCCTCTAGCGATGCCACTTCCTCCCCCAGTCTTCAGACCACCAAGATCACTAAGGATGTTCCCTCTGGCCTGAAGTTGTTCTTATAAGCTCACTTGAGAGCTTATACTACCATGTGCAAGGATTTTTCTCTTGCAATTCCTTGAAGCTCCAGTTCCTCTATGGTAGGGTTCCCCTTTCTTTGCAAACAAACTTATGAATAGTTTTGTGTTTTTTTCAGCTGGAATGTCATGCAAAGCAGAATGTTTCCGAGTGCCAGTTTGTATCTTAAGTTCAGGTGAATCAAAAGCATGGAATGGACAAGAGGACATGCAGCAATCACCAGCAAACAGATACTGTCCTTTGATCTGCTCTGAGCCTTACAGGAAGGCATTCCCAACAGAATCTCAGCAACAAAGGCGCAGATGTAGAGAATTAGGAAGGAGATCAGAGCTTTAATGGCAGTGACGTGAGCTTCACTGCTTGCATCCTTGAAAACTGTGGCGCTGTTTCTCATCTGCTTGGTGTGTCTCCACAGAGATGTAATTAGCAGGGTGGAAGATGTTAGGAAGAGCAGAAGAGGGATGATTGCCCAAGTCAGGTACATAATGAAGCCCTTTGAGTAAGAAATACTTCCAAAGGGATTTCCAGTGGTGGCATTTTTCAGAAGGCTCCTGGTTGCATTGCAGAGGTAAGTGCTGTGATCTATCCAGATGAAAGGAAGAGATGAGATCAAAGAGACCAACACCGAACCCAGAAGTAGCCAAGGAACCATCCCAGAGATTCTCATCTTCATTAACAGAAAGAAATGCTGGGAGAAAGTTGCCACCTTTATGCAGTAGAACACACTGAGACAAGCAGCGAACCACAGGCAGGCTGTGCTACCCATCACCAACACAATGGAGTGCACCCGGAGCCTGTTCCAGTTGTCCATCTCTGGGAAGAGGACCGAGTGCAGCATCGATCCCTGGAGAAGGAACCGAGACGAGCTAAGGCAGATCAGGATCAAGTCGCAAGAGGTGAGCTTTTTCTTTCTCATCCAGTCCACGCAGGCGACAGCCACAATGAACACACTGGTTGCCATTCCCAGAGCGCTGAGAGTCATAGTAACCACTTGAAAACCAGCGTAGATGGAAGTTGACATCCTCAAGCTACCAGTATAACCACTCCTGTGACCTTCAGTATCCTTCCAGATCAGAGCAGATCCATTTCCCATCCAGTGCCGCTTCTTCTTCTGATACAGGAAGGCTGCTGAAATCTATACTGTGTGTTTTATTCTTGTGTTGTTTTAGCACATGCAAATGTAGTGTGTGGTTTCATTTTGGTTTTTCTCTTTCTTTTTTTCATGAACTGCAATATGCATTTGCAAAAAAATAAATGATCTCTTCTTACATTTTCCCTCCTATTTCCTAATTCATGTCAAAACTTCCGATTCCAACCTCTTCTTAGGCTTGCTCCTCACCCAAATTTCTCCCTGGATTTGGGAGTTCATAATTTCCTGGTCATCTTTCTGAAATGGAACCAACAGTGGTGTAACTAGAGGGGGTGCAAAGCACTAAGTTTTGCAGGGAGTCTCACTGCAGTGTGCAAGCAGCCCATCACACCCCCCCTTTGGAGCCATTCTGGGTGGGAGGAACAAAACAGGGAGGGGGCGGGGCCACTTGCATGCCGCGGTGAGGCTCCCTGCAAAACTTGGTGCTTTAGCTAAGCTAAGCAGAGTCAGGCCTGGTTAGTACTTGGATGGGAGACCGCCTGGGAATACTGGCTGCTGTAGGCTTATACCATAGTCTTTCGAGACTGAAGGTTGCCAACCAGCTACGCTCCTCTAACTCCTCTAAAACCTCTCTAGCTACGCTACTGGAAACCAATGCATTCAGCACTCTACATTGCATGTTTAACAGGGTAATCCTATGCACGCTTTCCTGGGAGTAACTTTCACTGACTATAATGTGAAAGTGTTGACTATAAATTGAGTGTTGGGCGGGTTAGGACAGACAAAAGAAAATATTTCTTTACTCAGCGTGTGGTCGGTCTGTGGAACTCCTTGCCACAGGATGTGGTGCTGGCGTCTAGCCTAGACGCCTTTAAAAGGGGATTGGACAAGTTTCTGGAAGAAAAATCCATTATGGGGTACAAGCCATGATGTGTATGCGCAACCTCCTGATTTTAGGAATGGGTTAAGTCAGAATGCCAGATGTAGGGGAGGGCACCAGGATGAGGTCTCTTGTTATCTGGTGTGCTCCCTGGGGCATTTGGTGGGCCACTGTGAGATACAGGAAGCTGGACTAGATGGGCCTGTGGCCTGATCCAGTGGGGCTGTTCTTATGTTCTTAACTACAATTCCCAGGAAGCCTTGCAGGTCTCTTGTGATCTGGTGTGCTCCCTGGGGCATTTGGTGGGCCGCTGTGAGATACAGGAAGCTGGACTAGATGGGCCTATGGCCTGATCCAGTGGGGCTGTTCTTATGTTCTAATGGGGTTTACTTCCAAGTAGACATGCATAGGATTGGGCTCCAAATTGTGTAAAGAGCACTATACAGGCATAATTTGCTACATTTTTCCATTCCTTCATGACTTTTCCATTTCTGAATTATGGTTGCAAATCTGCATTTTGATAATATGCATATGGTTGCAAATCTGCATTTTGATAGGGCAGGAGGTCTGGTCTAGAGGGTACAGCCTCCATTTGCCTGAAGATTAACATCCACAAGGTCGCCAGTTCAAGGCCACCGGCACCGTGCGACCTTGAAGCAGCTGGCAAGCTGCAGCTGAGCTGTTCCATCTGCTCGAAGCGTGGGAGGATGGAGGCCAGAATGTCAAACCAGATCGGAGTGTAACACCTTGAATGTGGTGGTTCTTGAAAGAGAGAACCTTCTTTCAATTTGTAAAAATCCCTGCGTGGATTTAATAAGCCTGCCTGTGTAAACCGCCTTGAATAAAGTCTTGAATAAAGACCAAGAAAGGCGGTATATAAATACTGTATATTATATTATTATATTATGATTATTATATTATAACACCGTGCAAAAAATGAAGCCCGATGTGATTTTATGGAGAATTGTACAAGGTTCTGCTGGGGTAGTATTTTTCTGCTACACTGGATTGAAGCGCTGCTCTCAGATTGCTGGAGGCCGCAGGCCAAAGCCTTGTGCTAATCCCCCACAGTGCCCGCTAATTGACTCCCTCATGGTGCATTGGGTGCTGCCACTGCCATTGGTGTTGCAAATATTGAGAGCCTGGTTGAGAGCCAGGCTGGTGTAGTGGTTTGGGAGGTGGACTCAGACCTGGAAGATCCAGGTTCGAATCCCCCCTCAGTCATGAAGCTTCCTGGGTGACTTTGGGCCAGTCACTTTCTCTCAGCCTCACCTACCTCACAGGGTTGTTGTGAGGACAAAAGGAGGGAAGCAGCAGTGTGCACCGCCCTGAGCTCTTTGGAGGAAGGGCGGTATAAAAACAAATAAATAAATATGAAGCTGACAAGATTCTCATAGCACCAGCGTCTGAGGATCATCGTCTGGCTTTATGTGAAAGCATCCTGTCTTCGTTTCAGAAACATGACGATACTACTTGAAACATGAGCCAGGCACAAGGCGCTACAACCTGGAGCACTGCCTCACAGTGATGCCAGAGTTGCCGCCTCTGCCACACCACCATAGAAAAGCTCCTTATTTTGTTTCTCATGCAGTTTCCTCAAACCAAGAAGTGTGAGGCTTTCAGTTTTATTTAATGGGATGGCCCACGTTGTCCCTGTAGATCAAGCCTGGAGTCCAGCCCTTCCAGTTTTAAGGAAGATGTATGGGGAGCAAAGTAAAGAGATGAATGATCTCCTAATTTGGGCAAGCAAGAAGTGGATCATTGCAGCTTTGGTCAGCAGTGAACTGGAGGTAGTGGCAGACTCGGGGTGAAGCACACCCCAAACCTGCCACTTTCCCAGACCCCTCACAACCCACCACTGCTGCAATCGGCTTCACCTCACCTCATGGTTAGGCTGGCATTGACCAGAAACTGTTCCTCAGCTGTTTGTAGAAAGCAATCTTTTCTTTGGTCTGCATGGCAGTGAGAACAGGTGAGCTCAGTCCAGGTAGGCTCAATCAACTGAGATACAGAGATGTGAGGCTGATTGGACAATGCTTGACTCTTGATCCAGCCTATCACATGAAGGACAGCATACATGCATCTGTCTTGTTCCACCCACCCAATGAATTGTCCTCCATAGCTGTGAGGATCAGTGGGATTCCTAGGGAGGGCAAAGGGGGTAAAAGCCCCAGGCACCATGACTCTGAAGCGGTGCCACCTTCCTCCCCCCACTGCTGCCCTCCACGGCCACGCACTGCCTCCCCAGCCCTCCGAAGGCCCCCAGATGGTGTAGGCAGCACCCTGCAGGGAAGATAGTACCCTGCAATTCTGGCTCCAGATGGCACAGGGACCAGGATCTCCAGTGGTGGTGATGGAATGTATGAATACTACCTATAGGTGTAAAATTAAGTGCACATCAGCTAAAATTGCATGGTTGATTTCTTTCACTGAAAGAGTGGTTTTAGCTATGTGCTCTGTGGATATGATTACATATTCTGGGCAGGCAAATTCCTTTTTGTCCCCAAATGAAGAGCCACTTTGAGAGAAAAGTAGCATCCAGTTCTGCCCTTTGTCAAAGTCTTGTCAGTGTGCCTTTTGATTTCCTTTGTGCCCTCATATCACACCACGACATGAAGGCTGGGTTCATATGAGCTGGTTCACACATGCTGGACATCACCAACAAGCATTAACGACTTGTATGTGTGAATGGGCCATCACAGGTCTAATACCACAAACAGAATTCTCATCCCAAGACATAGAGAATCTTTTTTCTATTTAGAACTCTTTTAATATACATTTTCTCTTGCAAAACAACATAATTATCACTGAAAACACTATCAGAAATCTACAGAACAAAACTTAAAGGAACTTTTACATGAATTAAGTTGAAATATGATCCTTAGCTGAATTCTGTGCAATAGTGTACAAATGGGGGGGTTCGGGGGGCTGTGGGCTCTGGGTTCCAAGCTGCGGGGGGGGGGGGAACAGAGGCTGCCTCTCAATTTTTAAAATCTTGGTGTTTTCAAATAATACCATCATATCATTCAATGCATAATTTCATGAAGAATAAATGAAAGAAACTGTGTTGAAATATCAAACTGTGCTGAATACATCTGGTATTCCAGAATTCCAAATGTATTCTTCATAGATGTATGTATGTTTTGCCTTTCTTCTACATTAAAAAAAAAAACACACACAAAAAAACTGCTTTTGTATGTTTGACAAACCACAAGCCCACTACATATTAACTTGATAGGTATTCCTTCCCTGTTTTGTTTTGGGTTATGATCTCTAATATCCAACCTTTTATATACTCGTATAAGTTCAATAAAAGAAAACGTTCACTATCTGCACTTCTTCTCTGGGCATTATTATTATTCATTTCATGCCATGACTGTTACTGAAAATAATTTTGTCATGGGCAGGGTGCCAAAAATGTATGGGCCCCAGGTGCCAAATGACCTTTGTACGCCACTGATTTCGTGAGCATGATGTTTCTGTGCTACGAACAGAGGAGCTGGGCTGATGCACTCAGTGCCTTTAGTGTACAGTAAAAATGAAGGTTCAGAAGTTAATGATGGAACTTATTTTTTTAAAGGTGGCAGTAGTAGCATGTGCGCTATTGCAAGGTCTAAAAGTATTTTATCTTTGTCAACTGAGACACTTCACCCGTTCATCTCCCAGTCACCAAGCGTCAAGTGATCAAGTGAAAAGAAATCAAGCAATGGGCACAAATATGTTGAACCAATGCCTGTAGTGCAAGGTGGGTGGGCCAGGATCTCATGCATTCTCATTTGTTGACCAGTTTTGCCTAAAGTCTTGGAAGTTAATTTGTTGGAGCTAAATTCGAAGCCTTCTGCTCAAGAGAATCATCCAAAAGAAGAAGAGTTTCAATTAGATTATTATTAAGAATATTTACATACAGCTTTCCAACTAAAAAATTCACAAAGCAGTTTGAAGACTAAGGGCCCAATCCTATCCAGCTTTTCTAGTGCTGCTGCAGCCATGCCAATAGGGTGTAGGCTGCATCTTGAAGTGGGAGGGCAGTCATGGAGGCCTCCTCAGGGTGAGGGGATTTTTGTTCCCTTATCTCAGGGTTTCATTGCAACTGCATCGGTGCTAGAAAGTTGGATAGGATTGGGCCCAAACTCAAGTAACTAAGGGCCCAATCCTATCCAAATTTCCAGCACCAGTGCAGCCACAGTGCAGCCCCGAGGTAAGGGAACAAATGCTCCCTTACCTTGAGGAGGCCTCTGTCACTGCCTTCCTGTCAGTGGATACAGTTCATGCCCCACTGGCACAGCTGTATCAGCACTGGGAAATTAGATAGGATTGGGCCCTAAATGGCTCCTTGTCCCAAAAGGGCTCACAATCTAAAAAGATACAGAAGAACACCAGCAATCAACCACTAGGCAAGACACAGTGTTGGGGTAAAAGGGGGCAATTACTTTCCCCCTGCTAACTATAAGAGGAGCACCACTTGAAAAATGCCTCTGCCCAGTTAGCAGGACAGACTAGTAGCAGACTTTCACAAAAAGCTTCTGCCCATCCCTAAGAACAGCCAGTTTCTTTGGAGATCTCCGGAGAAGATGTGGTTTTGCTTAGACAATGACTTTGCGTCTTGAGCAATGCCTCCTTCAGTTTGGAATTCATGGCAATCAAAATAAGGGGGTGCCCTGAATGATATGTAGATACCATGACGATAGCTATGACAGTCATCCAGGGACTGCCGAACAGAGTGACAATGATCTCAGCTGCATAGTTTGCACTGTAGAGGATGAGAAATGAGATCAGATTTTTAATGGCATTCATGTGAATGTCCATCCTTTGGTCTCGAAGACCCTCTGCGTTCCGCTTCATCTTCTTAACATGTTGCAGGAGAGAGTGAATCAACAAGGCGGAAGAAACTAGAAAAATTAAAAAAGATGGGGAGGTCCCCGTAATGTAGACAATAGCAGAAAATTCACTGTAGAGGATGGAAGGGCATGTTCCGTTACTGTTATTCAGAAGACCCTTGGTCACATTGCAGTAATGGTAGCGAGGGTCCAACCAGATGTAAGGAAGAGAGACAAGCAAGGAAGCCAACACCGATCCTAGGAGGAGCTGGGGAATCATCCCGGAAATCCTCAGCTTCATTTTCACAAGCAACGGTTGGGTGAAGTTGACGATTTTCATACAGTACAGGACGGCAAGACAGGTGGCTACCCACAAGCTCACAGCATTGAGGAATGACCAGAGGAAAACGATGAAGCCAGGCACCGGTCTGGGACGGCTGACATCACGCAAAGAAAAAGAGTAGATGCCCAGGGTTGTCCCAAGGAAAAGGAGCCGGAATACGCTCAGCGCAAGCAGTATCATGTCAGAGGCTGACAGCGTTTTGTTTCGGATCCACTCCAGGCAATTTGCAATCATGATAAACCCGTTTCCCATCAGTCCAACAACTGTCACAGCTGGGACAACGATTAGATGGAATAAATTGAGTGACGTGGATTCGGTCATTGTTCCTCCTGTGGCAGGCAAACAGAAGCCGGTGGAAAACTTCTAGTATTTTACCCAGCAAGTAGCTTGAAGAACAACCATCTCCCGGCCTTTTATCCAGCACAGCTAGAAATGTGATATATCTATCTAAATCTAGGACTGTCGATGGCAACATAAATATTATATGGCCACGTATAGATCCTTCTTGCAACATTTGCATGCTCTTTTCCATAGTGTTATGTACCTACTGTCAGGTATATTTGCACTCTAAAGAGCAGTTGCTTCTATCGTCTTGATTCCCAAGCATATGATTAAAATCATAAATGTGAGGAGGCAGTCCTGGGATGAGCTCTCACTGGGAGGAGAAATGGCATAGTGGAGCCCCAATTCAGTGGCAATAAAGATGTCCAGCTTGTCATCAGGTTGTGAGATGCAGCCCACAGGGGGAGCAATCACCCAAACCGAAGGCAGTGGAAACTGGTACATTTCCACAGGACACCTAAGGTTTCACCTTAGGACACCAGCCAGGCATTTATTCTGCAAAGGGGTAAATAAAGGGAGCAGACTAGCCAAGCCCAGTCTTGGCAGCAGACTAGCCAAGAAGGAAGAGCTCTCCCAATCTCCTGGGTCATGTCATCTCCGGCGTCATGAGGCAGTGTCATGTCCACTTCCCAGAAGAACTCAGAAAGACCACTATTTGAGAAGACTAAGTTGCTAGTACTCTTGTACCCCCAAACGCACTTTGAAGCATCAGCTGTTTTGGAAGACATGACGACAAGACTCACTGAATACCAGAGCCAGGTAGAGTCAACACATTCTGGTGGGGACCCCAGCATACCTGTCATGAAGGATACCCTGATGAAACGTGGGATTCAGCAGTTCATCATCGTCCCATGCCTTGTCACTCCCTAGAGGACCCCAATCTTATGTGCGCCACCCTTAAAGCAGTCAGTGCGAGTTGCAAAAGGTTATCCGACAGTGTGCCACTCAGCGTGCTCCAGGCAGTGCCTTGCCTTCCTGCCCACTCCAGCACTTCTCCTGGTGCAGGTAAGTCAGCAAGAGAGGTGGAATGCAGGGGGGGGGGCAGATCAACCTGGGGGCAGAATTGGCAGTGCTGGCACCACCAATATCCTATCCCCTTTTCCGGGCCCAATCCTATGGCACATATCCACATGGACCTGTGTCAGTTATTTAGCTAGCATATGTCTGAGTAGATCCCCCCTGCACCGTGGGGGCCTACCCCTGAGTAAGGAAATGATTGTTCCCTTACCTAGAGAATACCACTGGAACAGCCTTCCCCCCCAACAACAAAGGCTGAAGCAGTCACCATTTGGGTGCTTCTGCATCAATGGGGTGGTGGAAAGGATAAGATTGGGCTGTCAATTATTTATTGCATTCATACGCCGCCCTTCTTCAAAGGAGCTCAGGGTGTCATACATGGTTTCCCTCCCGTTTTATCCTCACAACAACCCTGTAAAGTGGAGAGAGTGACAGGCCTAATGTGGGCTTCACAGATGAATGGAAGATGTGAACCAGGCCTCTTCGGCCCAAATCTCACACACTCCACCATACTTGCTTGTCACGGTAGCATAGCTAGAGGGGGTGCAAAGCACTAAGTTTTGCAAGGGGCCTCCCTGCAGTGTGCAAGCGGGGATCTCCCCCTCCCCTTTGGAGTCATTCTGGGCAGGGGGAGCAAAACAGAGGTGTCTCCATTTTGCTCCTCCTGCCTGAATTGACTCTGAAGGGGAGAAGGAGAGGCTACTTGCACACCGCGGAAAGGCTCCCTGCAAAACATAGTGCTTTGCACCCCCCCTAGCTATGCTACTGGCTTGTCAATGCATCTACTCTACAACTGAGTGACGGCCCTCCAAACCTCAGGACACATCATGAGAAAATGTAATGTGGCTCAAAGCGACAGGTGCCTGATTTCCACCTCCTTTTATTTTGTTTGCTTAGTTTAACATTTTTTTGAGTGCTTCTGATGAATTGTTGCAGTCCCCCTTACTACGTTTTTTTTTTTTTCCTGGCTGAGATATGGGATTCCGCTTCCCGAAAAAAAAAGTTTTCTCACAAATGAGCTTAGATAACGCCACTCTCTCCCCAAACCACACTCTCTCTCACCAATTCTTCCTCTAAATCACAGGAAAGCAATTTTGATGAAACGCAGGCCAGTGCTATGCAAAATCCCAGCTGGCAGTCCACACACAACCCCACAGATGAGATTTATGTAAATACTGTGTGCACAAGTAATCTGAAGACTTACTAATGAAATCCTTCTCAGATTTGCATTCTCAAGGACAACAAAAGTGTGAAGCCGCCTGGTCTCTTTTCCAGAATGTCCCTTTTTTTCTGAACAACAATTACTCGGATGTGCGAAGGCTTCTCTGTTCCTGCAGCTGATCTATTGCCACTTCACCGAAAAGTGACAATGCACATCGAGACATTTATCCACAAAAGTGGATATGTGATTTTCACTAGAGATGGAATTTTCTGACTGCTTCGTCCACCTGGGAGTTCACATTAGAGAAGAAGCGGACCTTGTTTGACATTCAAAGTGCCGACCAGTTTGTTATTGATTATGGCTATTCACCGCCGAGAGACTGACTTGCAGCTATTTCGCATGGTGTGTCTGCCTGCTCTTCAGAAACAGAACTATTTTCACAACCCTTCCCATTAAGCGCAATGGCTTAATGCTCTTTGTTTGCTTGATCTCTATCCTTCCTACAAATGTGCAGAGCCCCGCTGAGAAATTTCACTTTTCTTGTAGAAGCTCATTTGGCTTTCTTTGAACATTCTCAGACATTTTGCCTTGGGAGAAATCCTGAAATTAGCTTTTGACTTTTGAAATTTCAGTGCCAACCCTAATCCTGCCTTTAGATCTAGAAGGATCTCCAAGGTGGCTTCCATCAAATAAGAACATATAATGACTTAAGGGCTGCTTCTGCCACGTATTCTTGTTCTAGGGCAGCGCCCTGTTCCGATTTGGTGTTTTGCGACAATTCTCATCTCCAGTGGTGGGCCTGGGGGGCAGTGGAGCAAACCCCCCCAGGAGCCACACCTGTGGTCCCTGTGGGGGTGGCACTGCCTCATCCGCACCCACCGCCTCTGCCCATCCTCTGGGGCCATTCCAGGGGCAGGTGAAGCCCTGTGCTATGAAGGTCTTCTGAGGCCTCTGGAGCACCCTTAAACAGAACTCCTGGTTTTTGTTGGAAAACTAGAAATACTGTTTAACAGCGTTGCGGAGGCCTCAGAAGACTTTTGGAGCACTTAGGAATGTCTTGTGAGACTCCGTAGGATAGTTAAGTATCCCCTAGGGGGCGGTGTATTTCGCAGGGGCGGCATGTTGCAGTCTTGTGCCCCGGGGCAACACAGGAGCCAGGTCTGCAACTGCTCACCTTATCCTTCTGACAACAGTGGGCTCGCGGTATCTGCAGGAGATCAATTTCAGGACTCCTGCGGATGCCAAAATCTGTGGATAATGACATTAGTGGAGGGCCTGTGTGCTGCTGCAATAACTTACCTGGGGGATGTGCCCAGCACTCTGGAGGTTGTTTGAGGCCCCCTGGCCTCCTCAGAAGCCTCTCAGAAGCAACTGGAAGTCCTCTAAGGCCCTCCAGGATGCTTAGCCCACAGATAAGGAGGGCCCAATGTATTGACACTTGAATGGTCAAGGAGTAGCTGTGTGCTCTTTTACTCCTTCTCTGCTAGAGCTGCAGGTCTTATCACCAGGCCCATCCCAAGTCCTTTAGCCACCTGGAACTGGGCCATGGGGTGCTGCCTCTGCATTTCTCCCCTCCAATTTGTTGTAAAAATTCCTACATGTGGAAAGCGTGCCAGACAATGGCAACCCCTACCAGAGATTGTAGGGGAGGGAACGGGAGATCATCCCAAAGTGCCCCCACATGGCCAGCTGGCTTTGGGGCTCACCAGGTTCCACTGACAGGCTGCCTGTGTTTGTCACTATCTAAGAGAGGAAGGAAGAGTCCAGTGGTATGGTAGGTTAGACCCCTTTGCATAACCCATTCAGAATTTTTTGTTTGTTTCCTTGATCCGTGAAAATGATTTGGACATGCCAGGATATAGCTGCAAATATATAATGACATTTGCTGTGGGGATTCACACGGGTTCTCATTGCAAAACTAGGAATGTTTGAGTCCCATTTGCTTGCCCTGATAAGAAACGGGGCTTTGAGGGTTTTAATCGAACTACAGGTCCAACCATTATATACACTGATTTTTTTTAATCCATGGCGTAGACTCAACACCGATGGCCACTGCAGATAAGGAGGACCTTGCCAATCCCTGGAGAAGGGGGATAAAAACTGTCCTTTTACAATCCCCGTTCTAAAAAGCACTTTTCCAGGGAGTCAGACTATTATTCATTATTATTAATAATTATTAAATTATTATTATTATTATTAGTCAGACTGCTATTTTGCAGCTCACTCTGAGAAAAGTGACCCCCTCCCCTCACCCTGATTTGCTGAGCAATGGAATGAGGAAGTGATTAATCACCAGCCATGAGCCAGGGCGAATGGAGGGAGTCACTTTTCTCAGAGTGAGCTGTAAAGTAGCAGTTCTAATTAACTGCCTGACTGACTTGTGTTTTGTTTGTTTCAACTGCTTTTATTTCACATGGTGTACTGTCCATGGCGGGCGGAGACCCCGCCCCTTGGTGTGCGACCGAGCTCGGGGAGCTTACCCTGTCGAGGCAAGTTGGTCGTCAGTGGAGAGAAGGACGGGAGGCAGACACAGCTGTTTTGCACAGACAGTTTACTCGCGTCAAACTCTTGACTTTCATGGGGCCTGTTACGTCACAGGCCCCGTTACCTTACACAGACTCGTGGCATTGGCGCACGATAGGCTCTTTCCCCGCTCTTTCCCGACCCCTTGAGGTTTCAGGCAGAGCTCTCCGGCTGGTGCCTGTCGGCCAGGGGTATGGGTTCCCGAGGGCTACAGTGCTGTTGTCTGGAGTCAGCTTAGCTGTCCTTAGGAGGTTCCCCAGTACCTCCATGCTTGCCCCTTGATCAGCTGGCCTCCAATGGAGGTAGTTGGTCCAGGGTCCTTGGTTCTGCAACCTCACCTCTCCTGCTGTCACCCCCAGGGCCCAGGCGGGCCTAGGATCGGGGAGTTCCCAGCCCCCTGGCCCCTCTCTCCAGGGCCGAGGTAAGCAAAGTTCCCTTCAGGGCCTGGATCGCCTGCATAAAGCCGGGGTGGCTACCCCCTCTGGCCTTCCCTTCAACCCTGCTCCCAACTGGAGAGGAGCAACCTCTCTCTAGGCTGTCCAACCTCCTTATGAAGCCAGCCTTGGGCTGGGCCAGCCCCACCCCGTCAGCCCAGGTGACTGCTGGCTGCTCCAAGGAGGCACTAGGTCCTACTCTCAGGGAGGTGTCTTGCCTGGGACCCCAGTCCTGACAATGCTTAGATCTTACTCCCGAGGAGGCCCCTACCCCTGAGGAGACCCCTGCTCCTGAGGAATTCCAGGCCACCTGGGCTGGACCTAGGTGACACATGGGTTTGGGGATCTGTGGGGTAGTCCCAGAACCAAACCCCAGCAGATACTGAGGTCCTACCCGTATTTGAAAAATCTCAGAGTTTTTCTGAGTGTTCAACTGGAACACTCCGAAGCCGAAGTTTTAGCCACCACTCCTCCTCTCCTGCTTGTCCTCCCTCTCAGAACCAAAAATATAAAAATCCTTACCTTAGGGATGTGGAGATAAATGATGGATGGCTCCCTTCCCTGAAAAAAAGGTCAGAGATGTTTGTAGGATAGGAGTTCCTCTGACACACATTCAGGGGATGATTCTCCCATACTGACCCTGGGATCGTGCCATTTCATCCATCTCAGTGGTATCCCAGAGGGCCTGAGGTCAATCCCTGACATCTCCAGGTAGCACTGAGAAAACCCCTCACCTGAAAACCTGGAGAGCCACAGCCAGTGAAGTAGACAATAGAGGGCTACATGGACAATAGCCTGGCTTGGCTTAAGGCAGACTCCTCTGTTCATATAGGAGGTCTCCCTTTAGTTATTTAATAGTTTCTCACTTCTCTGGTTTTTATTCCGGAGCTCCACCCGTTATACTCAATCATCCTGGCTGGCTTTTTTCCTCCCAAACACAGCCAGGTTTCAATAATTGATAAGCAATAAGAGCAAGTATCTCTGAAGAAAACTATTACAGTAACTCTGATCTTTTCCTTTGCTGTAATTAAGGAATTTCATAAATAAACAAGTATTTTAAAACCAGCTGAATTATTCAAACTCTCCAGGTTGTTAAAATGACCAAGGTCTCCCTGGAATACCGCGCATCATGTGTCCAAATCATTGTACGTTGCACCTGGAGGCAAAACCTCTAATTGCATCAGTCAGAACAGAAGACCTTTGGTAACCTGCTTCGCCCAGGGGACACAGTGACATTTTATGCATCAGGATAATCTGCGGGGAATCGCAGCAAGAAAAGCAACTTCAGGGTTTTCAGAGCCAGGTGACCAGACCTGGCCAGACTGGGGCACTGGGTGGAACAAGCAAGTCCTAGCTAATAAGTCTGGTATGTAGAGACATGCTTTTTTTTAATGAACTACTAGCTGATAAAACTAAGCAAGCCAACTCATTCTGGCTCAAGGGTGCCAGATCAGTGCAGGAAAATTAGATGCCAGTACAGTACAATTCAGATTCAGAGGAGTGTAAATCTTGCATTTCAGAAATCAGTGTCTTGCTGTATGCCAGGGGTCTCCAAAACCCGGCCCGGGGGCCAGATGTGGCCCGTGGAGAGCCTCTATCCAGCCCTCAGCCAGTCTCTGATCCCCTGAGAGCCTCTGGCCCAGTTGACCAAACACAATTAGAGTTGTGCTTGTGGGGTGGGGGAATGGGGGTCCATTTAAGTGTGTATGCTTTATTTCTTGGTGCTTGGAGAAATCCTGGACATTTGAGCCCATTCATTCATTCATTTCAGCCATTCAACTAAGTTCCATCTCTAATGTATTTATTTAAATTTTATATTTCTTTTTTTTTTCCGGCCCTTGACACCCTGCCAGATCTTTGATGTGGCCCTTTGGCCAAAAAGTTTGGAGACTCCTGCTGTATGCAATGTTATATGAAATGCAATACCCATAGCTGTGTTAGCAGCATAGGATGGTACCCCACTCGCACCTTTTTGACGCCAGGGGATTTGTGCCTTAGGTATGTGTACATGATATGGAAACCAACTTCCTTGTTTTTGGGGAAAAGCTTTGAGAGAAAGAAGAATGATTGCATTTTCTTCCACTCAAACTGAGGAGTGGATTCTGACAACCAGAAAGCATTTGTGCATACACAACAACTTTATACTGAGTCAGACCCTCTAGCTCAGCATTCTTCACAATGCCTAGCAGTGACTCTCCAGGGATTCAGATAGGTCCTTCTTTCCCAGCCCCACCTAGAGATGCCAAAGATTAAATATTGAAACTTCTATGTGCAAACAGGTGCTCTCTCCTGAGCTACAGCTTCCTCTGCCCTGTTCCTATTTTCTGCTGCCTGTCTCTGGCAAGCCCTATTTTCTTGAAAGTGTTAATAAAGGGAATATCTAGGGTTGCCATTCTTGAGGGTTCAGCTTCTTCCCATGTCTGAGGAGTGATGTTGGATGTCTCTCGTCTCCGGTACACATGCATCTAAATTAATGCCAAATCAACACTGGAGAACTTTGAAGCTGAAATTGAAGGAATTTGGGAGCATGTGAAATGGACAATTTGTATGGGGCCTGAGCAATTCTTCAAAAGTTGAAGGGGTATCTTACTACTGGTTGGAGTCAGTTTTTTTTTTTAATGCCCTGGGATGATGCTATATCATCACATAATATCTTTCATGGGCCATTCTGGGTGGTTGGTAGGTTGGGAGCTGGTCGTTAGGGGTGGCAGAGATCTAACCACTTCCTCTCTGCCCACTGCTGACACCAAACAGGTGGCCCCCCAAAAAATTATTAAGAAAAAGTGTAACTTGCAAACTATAAGTAAGCCACACTGAGGGCCCAATCCTATCCAACTTTCCAGTGCCAGTGCAGCCGCAATGCAGCCTTGAGGAAAGGGAACAAATCCTCCCTTACCTGGAGGAGGCCTCCATGATTGCACCCTCACTGCAGGATGCAGCGCATGCCCCATTGGCATGGCTGCACTGGTGCTGGAAAATTGGATAGGATTTGGCTCTGAAATGTTTGCCAAATTTCTCATACTCCACTCCTAAAAATTCATACAAATTCACCACTGGTGAATATGACAGTGAAAATATAGGGGTCATTTCTGATCAGCTTTATTATAAAGGCATGCATCTGAACATGAAGGCAGCATGAAGAGCACAGCCTCCTATTTCACATTCTGCTGCAATATATTGTTAATTGTGATTTCATCTCATCAGACCATTATGTTTTTTTTTTTACCATTTCTCTAACCCAAAGATCAAACACCATCTTGGCTTTTAAACTGGGGGAGGACAGGCACTGCAGAGTAAATGAGGATAACATATAATAGACAGTCTTAAGAAGTACTTATAGAGGGTCCAATGCTATAGCAATGATATTTTGTATGAAACTAAGGCACAAAAATCACATTCCTATTTTCAGCCATGAAATGTTACATTAGAACGTAAGAACGGCCCCACTGAATCAAGCCATTGGCCCATCTAGTCCAGCTTCCTGTATCTCACACCAAATGCCCCGGGGAGCACACCAGATAACAAGAGACCTCATCCTGGTGCCCTCCCTTGCATTGGCATTCTGACATAAGCCATTTCTAAAAACAGGAGGTTGCACATACACATCATGACTTATAACCCATAATGAATTTTTCCTCCAGAAACTTGTCCAATCCCCTTTTAAAGGCATCCAGGCTAGATGCCATCACCGCATTCTGTGGCAAGGAGTTCCACAGACCAACCACACGCTGAGTAAAGAAATATTTTCTTTTGTCTGTCCTAACTCTCCCAACACTCAATTTTAGTGGATGTCCCCTGGTTCTGGTGTTAGGTGAGAGTGTAAAGAGCATCTCCCTATCCATTCTCTCCATCCCCTGCATAATTTTTTACGTCTCAATCATGTCCCCCCTCAGGCGTCTCTTTTCTAGGCTGAAGAGGCCCAAATGTTGATACTTGGGTGCACTCCATGAACCACTCTAGGTATGTGCACGGAGAACACCCAGGTCTCTGAAACGAGGGGTTGGTGTTATCACGGTCACCTGAGAATTACATCCAAGGCCTTGGTGCAAACACAGAGCAGCCTAGTTAAAAAGATCTCTGGATACCTTCAGCTCAAAATACACCTGAACTCAAAAACCCTGAGGCCAAAGGAGTGGCAATGTCACAGCTGTTTCAGTGCATCAGAGCAACATTGCTTTCAACTTTGGCAAAAGGTCCTTGGTAGGTTCTCTCTTTTGTAATGATGCCCAGGGCCTAGGAGAGGGGGCAAAGCGGGTAATTTGTACCCGGGCCCAGGGTCAAAAAGGGGGCCCAGGAGCCAAAGGAGGGGGCCCATAAATTTCCTGGGACCTTATGTTTTCCTATCTACTCAGACTTGTTGCCTGCACAGGTGCTGGGGACACTACCACAAGTGTGTGGCTATAGCTACTGGTAAGCCTTATGTGCCAGGCCAAGGAATGCATACCTGGCACTCCTTAATACACTGTCAAATCTGAGAGGAAACTGGCCGGCTACAGTAGCCCTTTGGTATGCAGATCTGCTTTCCATGAATGAGTATATAAGAGCTCAGGAACACAGCTGCAGGACTACAGCTGCTGCAGAAGCAATTTTTGGTCCAAACAGGACACCTTCCATTCCAGTGTGAGCCTAAATACGATGATGCTCATTTTCTGCATGATCTTCTATATTTAAAAGATTTTAGAGAGACTTGTTTGGTTTTCCGTATTATTGTATCTAGCTGCCGATGCCACACGGGTGGATAGACCTGGCTCCAAAGACTTCCGGCTGTCTCCACCCTCCCCCACCCTGTCTTACCCCTCCCTGCCCCCATTCTGCTCACCCATCACCACCCTCCCCTGCTCTGTTTCACCCCTCCCCTTTGCAAAGGGGCCTAAGTGAAACTTTGTACTCCCTGAAAAAATTCCTCTCAGAGGCCCTGATGATGCCCCCCACCAAGGGGTCAAAGGGCTTACCTCAGTGGTAGCAGTGACCTGGAGCTCATCACAGTGAATGAACTGGCTACTGCCCATCTTTCTTGATCCACAATGCAATGCCCCCAAGTTGCTTGAAGGGGTATTGCACTGTAGGTTAAAAAAAAGATGGGGCTGACAAAACGGTTGCCAGGAAGAGTGTCAGGCTGGAAAAGAAGGGCAATCTCCCCCTCTGGCGTTGGTGGTAAACCGAGAGAGCTGATGGGGCCCTGGAAGTGGCCAATCATGCTGGCTGATGACATCAGACGCATTTTTGACCATACAAGGAGACACTTAGCATGGCCTAGTATTGATCTTTGCATTTAGAGAGAACTAAGCAAGGAACCTTCCTCTGAATCTTTCCCCTTTCAGAAAATGGACTTGAAACACATTCTCTTTGAATTAGAATTCCAGGCCCTGTTGCCCCCGAGAAAATTAATTGGCATTCATTAGACCAGCATTTTCATTCTGCAGGACTGAACCTTCCACAGAGCTGCACGTTCTGTTTTCTGGGGCTGACCCTCCTGCTTGCTCATCAGATGAAGAGTCCACCCCAGGGCCGAGTTTTAATTATGCCTTTGCTAGAGCAGGACCATTGCATTGTTTTTGTTCCGGACTGTTTCACTAGCAAGCCCTGTTTGCTCATCCTTGGCTATTGAGTTTCCACTTCCTTTTCCACTTATGCTCTGCCACCTCGTTTGAGGATTCAGTATTCACAGAGCATTTAACATAATGAAGTGAGGTAGCGGTCAATATCATTAACACCAGAAGGATAGAGTGACATCACAGTGCGTGGAGTGACTAACTTCTCATGCATCTAGCACAGGGGTGTCCAAAGTTTTTGGCAGGAGGGCCACATCATCTCTCTGACACTGTGTCGGGGGCTGGGGGGGGGAAAGAATTAATTTACATTTAAAATTTGAATAAATTTACATAAGTTTACATAAATTAATATACTAGAGGTGGAAAGTATATGAATGAATGAAGGTCTTGCAATAGCTCAAGGCCTATAAAAAGCCTTGCACAAAGCAAGGCTGGCCTTTTCATTGCCTCCACTACTGCATCACAGACATGAAACAGCAAGTAGTGGAGGAAGCCCTCATCCCACAGCTCATGCAAGAGGTCAAACAGTCACCCTCACGCTGAGAGCAGTTGCGTCAGGCCAGTGTGGGCTCCAACAAATCTCCGGAGGACCAGAGGCTCATTGGAGACTGGGGGCTTCCTCAGGGCCGCATTGAGAGGCCTCAAGGGCTGCATGCGGCCCCAGGGTCTGGGTTTGGGCACCCCTGATCTAGCAAGAACAAGTGCCCAATCAAGGTACCTCATGGAAGGAATGCCATCTCCACTGAGATGAATAGAGAAGCCTGGCCAGAAGTGGACAATTTATAGATTTCACCAGCTGGGGTAAAACCAATTGATAGGGAGCAGAAGGGGGCTCTTGTATTTTGGACCTTCCTTGTCGGCTTCCCAGAGGCTTCTAGCTGGCCACTGGGGAAACTCCCCTAGATGGACCTATGGTTTGGCCGAGCAGTGCTCACATCTGATGTTCTCTTGTACAGAGGAGAAATTTAAGTCACAATCCCTCACCTATGATGTTAAGTGAACCTATTAAGTCCTCTTATACCAAGTCAGATCAGTGCTCAGGACTACCTGCTTTCACTGGCCATAGCTGCCTCTAGTCTCAGACCTCATCTGCACCAGTCTGCCTGTCTTTTACCTGCAGACAGTGGTGTCACTAGGGGGTGTGGATGGCATTGGGTGACACCCAAGGGGGCAGTAACTAGTGGCGTAGCTAGGTCATTTGACACCCAGGGCCCATAAATTTTTTTCACCCCATATGGCAGAATTCATTCATTCATTCATTCATTCATTCACACTTTTATACCACCCTTCCTCTTAGCAGATCAGGATTTGAAATGAATAACAACAATGGCCAGAAAATAAATGCAGTGAATATTTCCGCACAAGCCAAGGATGAAATTCTGCATCAAATGTTATATAACATGATGGTATTATTCCTAAAAGGCATGATTTACAGAATTTTGGTCACTAGGGTGTCACGCCCCCCCCCCAGAATGTCTAATTGACCTGCTTTGAGTTAAGGCAGTGGTTCTCAAACTTTTAACACTGGGACCCACTTTTTAGAATGACAATCTGTCCAGGACCCACTGGAAGTGATGTCATGGCTGGAAGTGACATCATCAAGCACAATAAAATAATTGAATTAAAGAAAAACAAATAATTAAATAAGGGGAAGCCAGCCCTGTTCCACCAAGTGAATTTTCCCTGTAGCCTGCCCTCAATAACACTCCCTCCAAAAAGTATCAGTGAGATTTTCAGCCCTCCCCAGTGCCCAGTTCAGTGTAAATTCTTATATTATATATATCAGGACCCACCTGGCTTTACAAGTCTTAAAACAAATAAAATGGACCTTGCCAGCTGAAGCCTCTGTTTTATTCTTTGAGGGGGTGCTGCCTTCTGAAGCATTTGCTGAGCTCCACTTTCATCAGAGTGGGACTGTGCAGCTAGCCTTGCATTCCCCCTTTGCTCCTGGGGAACCAGGAGCCGAGGCACGTTTGCTTACTCATGAGTAAACGTGTGGCTTACTTTCACTTTCCATAGAGCTCAATACATTCATCTGCTTGGAGGGAGGGATTTCCTTTTGGGGGGCTGCTTTCATTGGATAGGAACCATTCTGGTGTCATTGGATTCCTCTCAGCCTGCTCTTTCTGACAAACTATGGTAAGTTCACCTACTCACGAGGAAACGCACAATATGGCTTGGTTTCATTTTCATAGTTCCATGCATTTTTTTTTTGTTTCTGGTTTTTTGGTCATAACTTTTGATGGAAAGGAGATATTTCCATTCAGTTTTTTTGCATTGCATTCTGCTGGAAATTCCACATCCAACGGCATGATGGGATTATTCTGAACCTCCGTGATGTTAGCGATGTTGGGGCATTTGTGGTGTCACCCCCCAAGGGTGGTAGCTGGGGCGGACCACCTCCCACCCCCCACAAGCTACGCCACTGGGAGTAACACCACTGCTGGCCAAAGTTGTGAAAACCTTGGTATGTTCAAGTAATATCACCATGTTATACATCATTTGATGGGTAATTTACTGCAGAACACAATGAAACAAACCATGCTGAAATATCTGTATTCTATCAAAAGTTATGGACAAATAACCAAAAAAGGAAAACACAACTGCCTTGTGTAACAAAAAGTGTATTTGCTTAACTTAAAACTGACTAATGAGACTGATTGTTCAGAAAGCCAAAGAGATTTGTTATGACACAGCAGAGGGAACTAATGAGGTGCTAGTGTGAGTCAGCTCTCATTTCCATGTATCAGAGCAAATACTAGAACTCTTATTCAGTGGTCTAAGTGCCATCAAGTTGGCCACTGGCTTTATGTTGATTACTGATTTGTTGGGTGACCAGTACTATTATATATCTAAATAAATAAATAAGTTAATGGGGGTGACACCAATCCTAGTGATGCCACTGCATTTAGGCTGTGTGTATGATATTGTCATTTATTCTGTATGGTCTGATATGGGAGGAGTTCCATTCTAGGAGTGACCCAAAGAGCTTTTGTACCTAGTAATGCAAACCCTAGTGAGGCCTCTAACTACAGATGTCTGGCGCTGAACTTGGGACCATTGACGTGCAATACATGTGGTCTGCTGCTCAGCTATGACGACTCCCTGGCGCTCGTTTACTTGCCCACTTCATTCCCACTTCAGTTTCTTGCAAATGTGAACACACCTCATGTTCTAGCAGTCAACTGTTACCCTGCAGATGCCTGATCTCCTCTAATCTCAGAAGCTAAGCAGGGTCAGGCCTGGTTAGTGCTTGGATGGGAGACCGCCTGGGAATACTGGGTGCTGTAGGCTTATACCATAGTCTTTCGAAACTGAAGGTTGCCAACCGATCCCAGAGACATCATGCTTGGCTTGTACCTGGGTGGCTCTCAGTTGGATCCTCATCACACAATACCATCTGCAGCTGTGCTGTGGCTTGTCCACTTCCTTCTGTATTTTGCACTGAGAGTGTTGAGTCCAGATGGGTTGCAGTTTATTCACATGTCCCATTCCAGGAGAACTGGGATGCCCACCAGTCCCTTCTTTGCCTGGCGCTGCACTCACACAGTTGTAATACATGCATAGGAATAAAAGCAGCACGTCAGTCTGCTCTGGAGAACTGCCCTGGCACGATGTGTTTCTCTCTTTGGCCAGAAGGTCCCCTAAATTATAGTCCTCTGTGTTGGATCCAGTTGCTCAGGTGCTTGGATTGTGTAGGAGTGATGCTGAGTAAATGGTCAAAACCCATGCTGGTCATACGTGAAGGCAACCAGCACATCCATCAAAAGCAAAGACCCAAGCCAGAAGACGCCCCTCTCAGGAGCTGCCAGGAATGATCAAGAAACCTAACAGAAGGGGAGACATTTGCTTTTCTCATTCACAGAACCCTTTTAGTAGCCTGGGAAAGGGAATTCATTTATTTACTGGGAGAACAGCACTCTGTTGATTTAGCACATGGGCAGCTATGAGTAGCTGAACGTGTGTCTGTCAGTCTCATAGCAATTACAATTGTAGACAACATACCTGCAGTCCCTTTCCTTAAAGTCATCCATGTTTTTATCTACAGAATGTAATGCATGCATCTACCATCTCTGCAGATTTGTCTCCCCTAGCTGCAGACCGGAGCCTACCCCATCCCAGAAAAGATCCACTGATGCAAAAATCCCTCTCACCCTTCCTTTCCATATAGATTCCTGGGCTTGCATTCCAGGGGCAAGAGAGGGCTACATGAGAAGGTGCTGTTTCCAGGAGCTGCTTTTGATCTAGTTCTAGTATATAGCATGTCAGCACGCTAGGTGCCAGAGAAGGGTAAGAGAAGAGACATCCCTTCCTCCTGCTGACTTGCTGCTGTTTGCCCTGGAGTGAAAGCCCAGTAACTTGGGTAGAGTAAAAAAGGATGGGGGGGTAGTGGGAGTGGTTGGTGGAGAAGCATGGTAGAAAAAGAATTCTTTTGTATTTCAGACTAAAACCCAATCTGGAAAGAACTTGGGGCTTATAATAAATATTCCGGGTAGCGCTCATTATTCATGACGTTTCTGTTCCCAGAACCCCCACGGATACTGAAACCTGTGAATGTTGGAATCTGCAGATTTGGGCACCCCAAAGCCTCCAAACTCAACCCAAGGCCATTCTGAAGGCTGGGGTGACCACGCATGGCCTCCCTGATCCTCAGAAGATTGAAAAGCATGACTTCCAATTTTCAGCCCAAAACTGCAGGTCATGCTTTTCAGCCCTCTGATGGCCTCAGAAGGCTTTCTGAGGGTTCTCCCTGCTCACAAGGGTCTCCAGACCCAACTGGAGTGCTCCGGTCGGGTTCGGAGGGCTATAGGTGGCCCACCCCACCAGCTCAGTTCAAGATAACAATGCTGCTTGAAACAGCAAGAATCCTGCAAAAATATCTCTGTGATTCCAGAATTTTGGCTGGATCCCAAATTGCAGACTATAACCAGTGCAGCATAGGCTGTGATGTAGTAAAATTATTACTAGTAATCCCCCCCACACACACACACTGGGAGGTGTGACTTTTCCAGAAGCGGAGATGGAATGTGTGCTTCCCCACTGGGTATATTCAAATGTCCCCCATTCAGATAAGTCCTCAAAGTTTAGGGCAAAGAAACCTGTAAGCACCCAAGCCAAAGAGCATGCTCCATCCAGCCACTTGAGGGCATGAGCAAGTCAAGGGAAGGGCATCCTTGCAAAGGCTAACCTACCTCTGACCTCTCTCTTAACCCACCCACCCGCAACAATAGCTGGGAAGGTGATGAGAAAAGAGCCACTTATTCCCACCCCTCAGCTCTTTTTAGCAAGAAAAGATCATCAGCTTCAGGGCAGACATGAAGCTTGGTAATGAGTTCCTGCTGGCTGCTCCTGAGCGGGCATTTGTTTTTTCAGATCGCCTTGCAGTCTCTCTGCTATCAGTGGGTTCGCAGAAGAATTTTCCCAAATTGCCCCGAATGTCAAGAAACAGGAAGCCTCATTTACTTTTATGGGCTTCGTCTGCGCTTTTGCCCTCTCCATCTTCCGAAAAAATGCACTCACACCTATATTTCCAAAGAGTGGAAGTTGACACCGGCAGAAAGTCTTTCACTCCTGCACTGTTTCAGAGGGGAGTCAAGTGCTGCTGTCTCTCTCTGCATTGTCCCCAGGCTGAATAAAAATCAACATCGAACAGATAAAAAAATAAAATAAATAATCAAAAATAAAAATCAACTGCGAACAGATGTTTAGCTAGGGTAGAATAAACACATGTGTGTGGTGGGTCCCTAGCATACATCCCTAGCATGTATGCACTGCTGAAACAGAGACGCCTGCGTTGGCTCGGTCATGTCGTGAGAATGGATGATGGCCGGATCCCAAAGGATCTCCTCTATGGAGAACTCGTGCAAGGAAAGCGCCCTACAGGTAGACCACAGCTGTGATACAAGGACATCTGCAAGAGGGATCTGAAGGCCTTAGGAGTGGACCTCAACAGGTGGGAAACCCTGGCCTCTGAGAGGCCCGCTTGGAGGCAGGCTGTGCAGCATGGCCTTTCCCAGTTTGAAGAGACACTTTGCCAGCAGTCTGAGGCAAAGAGGCAAAGAAGGAAGGCCCATAGCCTGGGAGACAGACCAGGGACAGATTGCACTTGCTCCCGGTGTGGAAGGGATTGTCACTCCCAGATTGGCCTTTTCAGCCACGCTAGATACTGTTCCAGAACCACCATTCAGAGCACGATACCACAGTCTTTCGAGACTGAAGGTTGCCAACAAATGTGGTGGGTGAACCTGCTGCCTCAGGTTTTGCTTCCAGCCCACATGTGTTCATTGTAGGTCTGGAAAGAGCTTGAAAGTGTATGAATGCAAGGACCTCTTTTTGCAATTCGTACCCTGAAAGACAGCCTTCCCAGCTAAAAATAGAGATCACAATCTAGATACTGGTGTTTTTAGGGTGTGGCATTACAGGGCATTTGCCTTGGGAACCACCAAAGCGGTTCCTATCCAAAGTACTCCGAAGGGTTCATTTGGCTCTGAAATGGAGCATTTCAGACAAGGGGGGATGTGTGGGGATGATGTGTTGACACAGGATGGTCACATCACCACATCACCCATGAAGCCCCAGGACATGTCTGAGCCTGCATTGCATGACATTCCTACATTGCCTTGAAATACCACTGCAGGACACTGAATGGCAGAGGTTAGACTCAACCAGGAAATTCCTGATTCATAAGAAGAACATAAGAAGAGCTCTGCTGGATCAGGCCAAAGGCTCATCTAGTACAGCTTCCTGTATTTTACAGTGACCCACTAATGATTAGTCAACACACAAGACAAAAACCTGCATCCTGGTACCCTCCCCTCCCCTGCATCTGGCATTCTGAGGTAGCCCACTTCTAAAATCAGGAGCTTGCACATATCTATCATGACTTATGGTGAACTTTGACTCCAGAAATTTGTCCAATCCCCTCTTAAAGGCATCTAGGCAAGATGCCATCACCAATTCCTCTGGCAAGGAGTTCCACAGATTAATTAGATGCTGGGTAAAGAAATATTTTCTATTGTCTGTCCCAACTCTCCCAACACTCAGTTTTTAGTGGATGTCCCCTGGTTCTTGTGTTATGTGAGAGGGAGAAGAGCATCTCTCTATCCACTCTGTCCATCCTCTGCATAGTTTTGTGCGCCTCAATCATGTCCTCCCTCAGGCGCCTCTTTTCTAGACTGAAGACCCCAAATACTGTAGCCTTTCCTCATAAAGGAGGTGCCCCACCCCAGTAATCTGCACCTTTTCCATTTCTGGTCGTTCAGTTATTTATCAACATGCATTTATGTATGAAGCTGGCTTACCACATCAGACCATCGGTCTAAGTGGTCCATGACTTTCCACTTTGACTGCTCCGGGATCTCATGCAGAACAAGGCCTTCCCCGACCTTGCTACCTGCTGAGACAGGTAGCACCCTCTCCCAACGAGGCAACCTGGACCATCAATCCACCAAGAAGGAGAGAACATTAGCACAGATCACAGCCGAACGCCTTTGTATTCCAAAGCATTAATCTCTTGGACATGACAAATCTCGCTAGCAGAAGGGAATAAATTCCAGATAATAAGTTTTAAAGTAATGAATAACTCTTGCCTGTGAAGGGCCTTAATGACTTGCCTTGTCAGAATTCAGATTTTATTATTAGCTCTACGGAATGGCGGCGGCCTGAAGAGCTACACTTACAAATCAATTTCACTGCTCCTTCATAATGAGTCCCTAATTGACCCCAATTTCTGATAGAGTCGCATATTTCCTTCCATACTTTATTTTAATGACATGTATATTAGAAGGATTTAGGGAATGGGCATAAAGGAATTTACTTTAACTCTGTGTTGCTGTTCACCAACTTAAGGCCGAAACATAAATTAACCTGAGCGCATTTGCTTTGATGGCCGGGAATGTATTTTTTATATCCCTTTGCCGATAAGATTTGTCTGTTTTGTTACATTAAGCGATTCCTTCTTCTATCTAATTTGAAATGAGACAGGCTTGTGACTAACAAAAGGCTCTCTGCCTCTCCATATAATCCTAATAGTTACGGCTTGTTAAATACTTTACTGGATTTTTCCTGTGTCTCCAACTGAAGTGGGGTTGAAAGGTACAGGCACATCATTTAAAATGAACTCGAAACTATTGTGAATCATATCGCATGATTTCACAGAGCGTAGCTTTTGAAACACATCGCTCCTTGGGACCTTCCCCTCCCCTCAATCCTGCCAGGCATGACCCTAAACAGTTTGATGTTTGGGGCAAAACATATAATCACTTCCCCTGCACAGTGGTAAAAATGAATCAATCAAATAATTGGTTGTTTTGCCCTTTAGTGCACCCCTAAAATCTGCCACCTGAGGTTCAAACTAAATCTCACATATATCAAGGATGAGGCTTCGGTTCAGAGCATATGCTGTGCCTTATGCTCAATCCCTGATTGCAACTTCAGAGAGGGGAGGGAAAGACCATTGTCCAAAACTCTGGAGAGCTGCTATCTATCAGCACAAACAATACTGGGCTATGGTGATCGAACAACTCTGGTCTGACTCAGGGGAAGCCCTTGATGGAGGTACATACAAAATTTGAGACATACAAAATTATGCATGGGATGGACAGAGTGGATAGTGAGATGCTCTTTATACTCTCACATAACACTAGAACCAGGGGACATCCGCTAAAATTGAGTGTTGGGTGAGTTAGAACAGACAAAAGAAAATATTTCTTTACTCAGCGTGTGGTTGGTCTGTGGAACTCCTTGCCACAGGATGTGGTGATGGTGTCTGGCCTGGACGCCTTTAAAAGGGGATTGGACAAGTTTCTGGAGGAAAAATCCATTACAGGGTACAAGCCATGATGAGTATGTGCAACCTCCTGATTTTAGAAATGGGCTACCTCAGAATGCCAGATGCAAGGGAGGGCACCAGGATGCAGGTCTCTTGTTATCTGGTGTGCTCCCTGGGGCATTTGGTGGGCCACTGTGAGATACAGGAAGCTGGACTAGATGGGCTTATGGCCGATCCAGTGGGGCTGTTCTTAGGTTCTTATGTTCTTATGAGGTCTGAAGCTCAGAGAATGTAGGCTTGCCCAAGGCTATTACATCATCTCATGAGGTGAGATTTAAATGCAATTTAGGATATGCATCAATTACCAATTAGATGCCATCCATGATGGGTGCAGCCACATTTACTCATTTGCAGGGCTTCCCTATTCACACAGAAAGTTGGGGTGTTCAGGTTGGACTGTCAAAAGTGCCTGCGGGCAAGGGGATTGAGCTCTCCCCTCATCTCCCCACACCCCATCTGTGCAGCTGCTTCTCTCCCAGCTGCTCCTAAACTGGAAGTGAGCCAGACTGGGGAGAATGTGATGGATGATATTTGAAATGATGAAGCACAGCCAAGTGAGGCAGAGGAGTTCAGCATCCCTCAAGGTTCAGGCCCATTCACTCACATGGACCTTTTATTGGAAGAATGAGGCCCCGCCACCCCTGCTTTATACATGAACTGGGGCAGACATATGATGGTCGCCACTGACATGTCTAGCTTGTCCCTGAAACAAGCCAGTTTTTGCTGCCTAACAGGACAGCCTGCAAAGTATTTGCAGGACACCAAGCTATTTTGGTGTCCACCATGCTCCACAGGCTTGTTTCCCCCTGTGGGTCCCTTACTTGGCTGCTCAGTTCAAACTGGACCTGAAGCCTGGCCATGCAAGGGCAACAGAAGCTGCACAGTGCATGCAATGGCTCTTGGTCTGCTGCCTTGGCTCTTGCCGTCAACATGGGCAGCTGGAGCTGCTGATTAGGGCAACACGTCCTGTATCGATGGGAGCAGACTCCATCTGTATGCCTTCTGCTCACTGCATCTGGTGCAGAAGGCAGGATTAAGGATAAATTGTAAACCGATAGTACTTGGATGACCTCGCCTGTCATCGGGCGCAGCAGATGGAACGCTGGGTGCAGCACTACTCTGAGCTATATTCCAGAGAAAATGTAGTCACCGAAGAAGCACTGAACAACATTGAGTGCCTGCCTGTGCTGGAAGAGCTTGACAGTGAACCAACCCTAGAAGAACTTCACGTGGCCCTGGACTCCCTTGCCTTTGGCAAGGCACCTGGAAAAGACAGCATCCCTGCTGAAGTCCTAAAATGCTGCAAAGAGATCATAGTCACTGAGCTGCATGAAATCCTCTGTCTCTGCTGGAGAGAAGGTGGAGTACCTCAAGACATGAGGGATGCAAACATCATCACGCTGTACAAGAACAAAGGTGACAGGGGTGACTGCAACAACTACCGCGGCATCTCTCTCCTTAGCGTTGTAGGAAAGCTGTTTGCCCGAGTTGTACTAAAGAGGCTCCAGGTACTTGCAGAGAGCGTCTATCCAGAATCGCAGTGTGGATTCCGAGCCAACAGGTCCACCACTGATATGGTATTCTCCCTTAGACAACTGCAGGAGAAATGCAGGGAACAACGACAGCCACTCTTTATAGCCTTCATAGATCTCACAAAGGCTTTCGACCTGGTCAGCAGAGACGGCCTCTTCAAGATTCTCCCCAAGATTGGATGTCCACCCAGGCTCCTCAGCATCATCAGATCTTTCCACAAGGACATGAAGGGCACTGTTGTCTTCGATGGCTCCACATCAGACCCTTTTGACATCCGAAGCGGAGTGAAGCAGGGCTGTGTTCTTGCACCAACCTTGTTTGGGATTTTCTTCGCTGTCCTGCTGAAGCAGGCCTTTGGAACTGCAACAGAAGGCATCTATCTCCGGACCAGATCAGACGGAAAGCTCTTCAACCTCTCCAGACTGAGAGCAAAATCCAAAGTCCAGCTGAAATGTCTGCGTGACTTCCTCTTTGCCGACGATGCAGCTGTCACTACCCACTCTGCCAAAGATCTCCAGCAGCTCATGGATCGTTTTAGCAAGGCCTGCCAAGATTTTGGTCTGACAATCAGCCTGAAGAAAACACAGGTCATGGTTCAGGATGTGGACTCACCTCCCTGCATTACAATCTCTGAGCATGAACTGGAGGTTGTCCATGACTTTGTGTACCTTGGCTCAACGATCTCCGACACACATTCTCTCGATACCGAGCTAAACAAGCGCATCGGTAAAGCAGCTACCACGTTTTCCAGACTCACAAAGAGAGTCTGGTCCAACAAGAAGCTGACGGAACATACCAAGATCCAGGTCTACAGAGCTTGCGTCCTGAGTACACTTCTGTACTGCAGCGAGTCATGGACTCTTCGCTCACAACAGGAGAGGAAACTGAGCGCTTTCCACATGCGCTGCCTCCGACGCATCCTCGGCATCACCTGGCAGGACAAAGTTCCAAACAACACAGTCCTGGAACGTGCTGGAATCCCTAGCATGTATTCACTGCTGAAACAGAGACGCCTGCGTTGGCTTGGTCATGTCGTGAGAATGGATGATGGCCGGATCCCAAAGGATCTCCTCTATGGAGAACTCGTGCAAGGAAAGCGCCCTACAGGTAGACCACAGCTGCGATACAAGGACATCTGCAAGAGGGATCTGAAGGCCTTAGGGATGGACCTCAACAAGTGGGAAACCCTGGCCTCTGAGCGGCCCGCTTGGAGGCAGGCTGTGCAGCATGGCCTTTCCCAGTTTGAAGAGACACTTTGCCAACAGTCTGAGGCTAAGAGGCAAAGAAGGAAGGCCCATAGCCAGGGAGACAGACCAGGGACAGACTGCACTTGCTCCCGGTGTGGAAGGGATTGTCACTCCCGGATTGGCCTTTTCAGCCACACTAGACGCTGTGCCAGAACCACCTTTCAGAGCGCGATACCATAGTCTTTCGAGACTGAAGGTTGCCAATACAGTACTTGGAAAAATTCTGTTCATCCCAGTCCCTCGATTCTGCATTTCTCAAAAACACTTAACATCAGAGGTATTATTTGTATTTGTATTGGCAACCTTCAGTCTCGAAAGACTATGGTATCGCGCTCTGAAAGGTGGTTCTGGAACAGCGTCTAGTGTGGCTGAAAAGGCCAATTCGGGAGTGACAATCCCTTCCACACTGGGAGCAAGTGCAGTCTGTCCCTGGTCTGTCTCCCTGGTTATGGGCCTTCCTTCTTTGCCTCTTAGCCTCAGACTGTTGGACAAGTGTCTCTTCAAACTGGGAAAGGCCATGCTGCACAGCCTGCCTCCAAGCGGGCCGCTCAGAGGCCAGAGTTTCCCACCTGTTGAGTTCCACTCCTAAGGCCTTCAGATCCCTCTTGCAGATGTCCTTATATCGCAGCTGTGGTCTACCTGTAGGGCGCTTTCCTTGCACGTGTTCCCCATAGAGGAGATCCTTTGGGATCCGGCCATCATCCATTCTCACGACATGACCGAGCCAACGCAGGCGTCTCTGTTTCAGCAGTGCATACATGCTAGGGATTCCAGCACGTTCCAGGACTGTGTTGTTAGGAACTTTGTCCTGCCAGGTGATGCCGAGAATGCGTCGGACATTTTAAGCTAAACTTAAGGTCATTTTGAAGAGTCCTGCTCAGGTGAGACACAAAAGGATCTCAGGAGACTTTGAAACAATTTTAGAAATAGTCATGAAATTCGGTTTGAGGGCTGTCACGTAGCTCTTGTTGCAACAGATATCACCTGTAGTGAATTTCAAGGCACATGAGGAACAACCTGCAGAGCTAAGCCCTGAACTTACAGGGATTTACTTGCCTGAGGGCCAGATATAAAACTTCTGTGGGCCGTATCCGGCCCCTGGGCCATATGTTTGAACCCCTGCTCTAAATCAAGGGTGATATAATCGTTATCTGGGGACATTTGCTGTTGTTTTAGACTTGCAGCCCAAATGAAACATGATGGCAGGTGTGCACGAACCCATAGCAGTATCCCATGTATGCAGCCTCTTGTTTAAAGCAAGTTGTCTGGCCTGTATGTGCACCAGAAGCACACCAGGAATCCCTGGCTTGGGCAGTTTGAATGCTTGCATGCTATTCACATTGCGTGCCGATTTCATTATTTATTTCAATCTTTATTTATAGTACAAGATTTGTGAGCTATTTTTCAGCCATCATGGTTCTCAAAATGGTTAAAAAAAAATAGAGTAATGATTAAAAATAATCTCAGATTTGAATGGGAATTCTGTGGAAACCATGACCAACAATTACACCACAAACAGCTCAATCCTATCCTTTCAGGTCTACCAATGAAGTCATGCTGAAATGGCTTGCACTGTATCCTGTGGGGGAGGGCAGAGGGGGGGGGCAAAATTACTGGTACAGGTCTATGTGAACCCAGGCCATGGGATCGAATCTGGGAAGGAAGTCAGCGGTATCTTCTCTTTTTCAAGAACATTTTCCCCTTGACTGTTACCCAAGCAAACATGACCTTGTGTCAGCTCACCGGAAGCCCACCTGATATCCAGGAGCAAGAAATTCAAACATGCTAGGTGGCCCCCCAAATGACCAATCCTTCAGAGAAAGCAGAGTTTACACCCACTGACCATGTTGCACGAGTCTCGTCACATTCTCTCCATTATTTGTCAGCAACCACTTTATGGTCTTATTTATTAATCCAGAGTCATTTATCCTTTTTTTTTTTTTTTTCCTCAGAGCACTACGGCAAACCTGACATCTTCATAAACCAACACAATTTTGAGATGCCTTCGGCTCCGGCACCGTCTAGACAGATTTAATACAGACTTCCTTAACGGGGTATTTGGAGAAATGAAATGTAAAGACGGATAGGCAGATAAACCGAGAGACAGACATCTGTCTTCAATGCCAGAGGTCTTGGACGGAACTGAATCGAAACAGCTGCAAACGAATGGGACACACACAAGGAGAATTATAGAACAATTGTCCAGGCACCATCATCAGAAGCTCTTTTCTCACACCTGATGCGCGCTATTGATTTGTGACCCAGGATAGATAGCTGGAAAAAATGAAGGAGACCTGGAAACTGCAAAATAGGGCTGACATGAAAGGGGTAATTTAGTGTACACCTTGATCAGCATTGCAAGTGCTCTTCCTTGGGGTGATTTTTCACGATTGCATTTGAAAGGAAATGGAAGCGTTCACTTTACAGGAGGTATTGACCTGAATAAGCTTCATTTCTCCTCAGCCATCGCATTCCTGACAGGCTATGCAACAATCCATGTGACCAGTGGAAGAACCATTGCCCTCCCTCTGAACTGGCTTGCCTGCCCTCTGTGATGTCAACATATAATAATAATAATAATATACAGTATGCAACTAACCAACATACCAAACATGCAACTAACAGGAATGCGCTGAAGTCACTGAGCCCTAGTCGTGAGTTGAGTCATCAGTCAGTGACCCTATGACCTGCGCCTATTGTGACTCAACTCGAGAAAAACTCGAGTGACCCTATGACCAGCGCCTATTGTGACTCAAGTCATAACCTGTGCCTATTGTGACTCAACTCGAGAAAAATTCCAGATCTTTCAAGTCCTGAGTCAGACTGATTTTGAGAAATGAGTCAAATGCAAAAAAACTTAAGTCTTCCTCCTCCTCCCCTCAAACCCACCCCAGCCCCCATCTCCTTGCAAGAGAGGGCACCAGGATGCAGGACTCTTGTTGTCTCTCTGAGGCATCTGGTAGGCCACTGTGAGATACAGGAAGCTGGGCCTTTGGCCTGGTCCAGTAGAGCTCTTCTTATGTTCTCCTGGAATTAACCTACCTCCCCACCACATCTGCTGCTGCTGTCAATCTGAAGGCCAGCTACCAGATTGCCCATGAGGTCTTTGGTGTGATGTGGAAGTGCCAAAAAAAGTAAGCAAAAATTCCCACACGCTAAAGAGAGTCGGGACTCAAGTTATTTCAAGTTCCAACTCTTTTTTTTTTTTTTTTTCAAACCATCGGCCTCGATTTGCAAGTCAAATCAGGGTCAGTGATGTCCACAACTCAAGTTGACTTGAGTCATCAAAAACAGTGTATTTGCGTAACTCGAGTTGAGACAACACAAGTCGAGTACCCACCCCTGGTAACTAATACCCAATCCTAACTGAGTTTTGCAACAGAGGAACTGTGGTTCTTCCTTCCTGTATATGGCCACATGGTGGTATGCTATGCATACTGCTGGCAGCCTATTCCAGGGAAAATGCTGTGGTGGGTGGGCAATGGGGCAGTCAGAAGGCGAAACAGGGAAGAGAAGGGTGGATCCTGATAGCACTGGCATGTGCCAGGATCCTTTCCCTGTTCTTCTCCCCTTCCCTCTCTCTTACTCGCCTCGGTTCTACACCAACAAAATGGCTGGGGTCAATGTGAGGAGATGCATTGGTCATATGTCTCCATTTTGTTCCCACCGCCTGAAATGGTTCTGAAGGAAAGGGGAAGGGGCCCCTTGCACGCTGTGGTGAGGCTTCCTGCAAAACTTAGTGATTTTCACTCCCTCTAGCTATGCCACTGATACTAGATCTGTGTGCACAGAGAAAGCCATGCAGGTTTTCTGGATCAGCGAGACAGAAATAGACTTTTTAAAAAAAACTAGTGCTACAAATACATCTGAGGTGGTCTCCCAAGTCCATTAAAGTATTGATGCGGTGATAATTATTTGAAAAGTCAATTCATCTGCACTCTTGCTTTGAAATCCTGTGTTCACCAAATGAGGTTAAGGCATCCCTCCCCCAAGTCATTCCTTTCATAAAGGTGTGTGAACTAATTAAGGTGCATAATTGAAGATTTTGCTCTCTGTTCCTCTGTAGTATCTGTACAATTTCTAAGAGAACTTTACTATTGTTGGTTTGTTGGCCAAAGTTAAAACTCTTTGTGCTAACTGCGCTTGGTGTAAACAGTAACTGAGGCACAAATTGTAAGCATTATGACTGAAAGCCGGGATGAACAATGAGAGTCCTGCATTGACTTGCTTTGTTTTGCACTTGCCCATTCTTGAAAGCCTGTTGGAAATGTTAATGTGGGGGTGAAGGAAGGCAGGGCATGGGAGAGTTAGAACAGACAAAAGGAAGTATTTCTTCACCCAGTGTATAATTAATCTGTGGAACTCCTTGCCACATGATATGGTGATGGCACCTGACCTAGATATCTTTAAAAGGGGATTGGATAGCTTTCTGAAGGAAAAGTTCGTGACAGGTTACAAGCCTGTTCGTGACAGGTTACAAGTTCTGCATGGGATCCACTGAGCTACATTGCCTCCCCTAGTCATGATCTTCCCAATTCATGACTGCCAGGAGGCAAGTCATTGAGGTATAAATGCAAACCGGCACTCTTAACAGCTCAGTTCTTGTTAGCAGGAAAAGAAATGTCAGGGCAGTGGAGCCTGACTATTGCAAAGAATATTGCAAGCAGGAACAGTTCCTGTTTGGAGCCTATTGTCTCAGAACATCACCGGTCTTGCTGACTTAGACTTAAACAATGGATTTCAAATGCTCAATCTTGGAAGGATTCAGAGGCCAAAATCATTCACCTCCTCATCACCCTGGTCATGTCCTTATTTATGTGAAACTGTTGGCCTTATACCCCCTCCATTCCCTATTAAAACCATGTGATTTCTTTCCCTTATCCTTTGGTTTTTTCACTCTGTAAAATTTTAAATTGTAGCCTCCTTGGGGCAGGGGTCTGTCCTGTTGTATTTTGTAATGCACCAGGCATACTGAAATTTAAAAAATGACCAAAAATAATAACATAAACCCTAAGCCAGCGGTTTTCAAACTCTCTTGGAGAGTTTGAGCCACTCTAAGTTCTTGTGGGGGTGGGGGGATGCAGCAGGGGTGGAGGGAAGGCAGGGGCACAATCCCCAGGATCGCACCGCTCCGGGGGGCTGCAGGGGCTTGGCTATACTTACCACAGCCTCCTGCAGCCTCCCGGGGGTGCGGGGAGCCCTGCGCAAACTTCTGCAGGGCTCCCCACAGCTTCAGAAGTGAAAGTGGAGCGAGCGCACTCCCACTGTAGTGGAGGCGGGGCGTAATTGCTCTGCTTTCACTTTCAAAGCTACAGGGGATCAAAACCTAGGGATCGTGTTTCTGCCTCCTCCCTGCCCCCAGGCTGCCCCCGCCCCTTAAGGTAAAAGTGGCCAGGGCCCACAGGCTGGGGCGTCACAACGCCGCAGTTTGAAAAGCACTGCCCCAGGCTATGAGTACGATGACGGAAATCTCTGTACTTTTCCATCCACAGCATCTTGTACACTCATATAAATATTAAACTAGCTGGTTGTTGTAAAAATTCCAATTCCTTTAAGACAGGCTTTCTATCAAATATATCCCGATTCCTTCCTCCCAGAATCCTCTCTGGTTCTTCTTATCCATCCAGATTTCAGCTGAAGCTATTATTCAGCTCACTGAAGCCGTCAATATGCAGAGCTCGGCTTCTCTGGGAGTGAAAGCCTTGATTTGATCATTGCATTTCCAAAATATTTAGTGCACGGAAATTTGAGGCATATTAGAGCTGTTTTGTTACTGCACAGGAAACCCTTGTGGCTGCCCTAATTTGACTATAGGTGTACGAACCACTCATTAAACCATAATGTCGGGCCAAAAAGCAAGCACAAAGTTTCATTATGCAAACATGAAATTGACTAGGAGGGCTAATGAGGGTAGCAGGATACCCCAGATGTCAATAGAAAACAATCTATTTCGTACATAGCTTCTCTTTGGGGACACGTCTCCATCTACTATAAAGATTTTGTTTACCGATTTTCTGTTGCTTGTTAGGCTGATTAACCATGTCGGCATAGAAAAAAATAGGAGTAATACAAGTCAGGAGAATAATTTATTCCTTAATTTTATTATTTAGCAGAATGGTGGCCGCCATTTTCATATTCCCCTGAAACCGAGTACTCCATTCTCGAAAGCGGTATCATTTTCCTTTTTTCTTACAAAACTGAATGAGCAGAAGGCTCTGGCTTGATACAAGTGTGATTTCATTTAAATAAATTTGAAATAAAATTGTTCTCCAGTTGATAGCTGGTCGGGGCCACACTGGAGCCACGGCGACCATAATTAATTCCAGACTAGGACGGAGGATTTTCTACCCTTCCTTTCCTGAAGTCAGTCGATGGTCCTTTCGACAATTCACCGCCTATCATCTGTGCAGTACGACTGCCTTTTTACTCCTGGCAGCATGCCAGGCCAATGCAGGGGGAACCTGCCCTTTCATGCATGCCGCTTCACTGCAGCTTGCATCACGAATAAGTAAAGGGTGGGGAGAGAGTGTTTTGGGGTGAGTGAAAATGCAGCGGTTGGCGGGGAAGGATAGGGAGGCTAGAAATCTTTCCAAAGGTCAGGCTTGGAGAAGAACTTGGGGGGTCTGCAGAACTTCACCACCCATTTGGGGTGGGCTTTTTAGAGTTCTTCTTTGCTTGAAGAGCAAAGTTGATGAAGTTGAATTTGGACACATAAACTGAAATCTCAAATCTGGCACAAGGTCATAGAAGGACACTGCTAGATTTGATCAAAAGACCATCTAGACCAGTGTCCCATTTTATTTATTTACCAGGTTTCTATACTGCTTTTCTTCTGAGGGGCTCAGGGTGATGTACATGGTTCCTCCCCTATTTTTGGCCTCACAACAACCCTGTGAGGTAGGTGTGGCAGAGAGATTGACTGGCCCAAAGTCACCCAGGGTGCTTCATGGCTGAGTCAGGGATTTGAACTTGGATCTTCCAGGTCTTAAGACTAACACCTGAGCCAGTATGCCATTCTGGTAAAGCCACTACCATCAATAGTTAGGTGACTATTAGATGACTGTTAGATGTTTCATTAGATGATGGCCAGTTCCCAAAGGATCTCCTCTCGTGCAGGGAAAGCACCCTACAGGTAGACCACAGCTGCGATACAAGGACATCTGCAAGAGGGATCTGAAGGCCTTAGGGATGGACCTCAACAGGTGGGAAACCCTGGCCTCTGAGCGGCCCGCTTGGAGGCAGGTTGTGCAGCATGGCCTTTCCCAGTTTGAAGAGACACTTGGCCAACAGTCTGAGGCTAAGAGGCAAAGAAGGAAGGCCCATAGCCAGGGAGACAGACCACAGACTGCACTTGCTCCCAGTGTGGAAGGGATTGTCACTCCCGAATCAGCCTTTTCAGCCACACTAGACGCTGTTCCAGAACCACCATTCAGAGCGCGATACCAGAGTCTTTTGAGACTGAAGGTTGCAAACTAACTTAGATGTTTCATTGTTGTTGTTGGCAACCTTCAGTCTCGAAAGACTCTGGTATCGCGCTCTGAATGGTGGTTCTGGAACAACGTCTAGTGTGGCTGAAAAGGCCGATTCAGGAGTGACAATCCCTTCCATTCCATGTTTCATTAGATGTTTCATTAGATGACCTCAAATTTCAGTATTATGAGAGAGGGAGAGAAATTTCTCTCCACATCATGCATAATTTTATGAACCTCTAACACGCCCTCCTTTAGTCAGCATTTTTCTAAACTAACAAGTATTTTATTGTGTGTTCCAGCAAACCTAGAGAAATTGCAGTATGAAATGCAGGCGACAGAAGCTGGATAGTCAGGACCCTGGCGATCATATGAGGTCCCACCACCTGACAATTGCAGGGGCTATTGATGCACACTGCTGTTCCCTTCTGCACCTGAAGAGGAGCCTAGAGCTGATCACACGCTGCCCACAATAGCTAACTGAGAGCCCAATTCTGAGATTCTAGTGCCAGCCCTACACTGACACTGAGTGTCGTAAACTTGCGACACTTAGTGCCAGGTCAGTGCTGGTGTCGGCTCAACACCAGTCCACGATGAGCCCAGCACCAGCTGGAAGCCCGCCACATGCTGCCTGGAGGAAGGGATGAGCTCTGGGCAGTGGGGAGGTTTGTCAGGGAAGGGGACAGGTGTTTCAGGGTGGGGAGGCAGGACCCACACAGGGCCAACATAGGGTCTCCCAACTCTGTGCAGCAAAATAGCCAGAACAAACCTGAGTAGTCCCATTTCCCCCAGAGAGCTCTGGAACTATGCTGCCTCCAGGAATTCTGAGTAAAAGCAATGTTGGCTCCAGAAGTGTAGCTACAGGGGGACGGCGCACTAAGTACTGTAGGCATTGCAATGCGCCGTGTAAGCAGCCCCTCCCACTTGCCACTGGAGCCATTCTGATCAACAGTGGCAATGCAGTTGCCCTCCCACAGCAAGTGGGAGGGGCTGCTTAAATGCCGCATTGCAGAGCCTACAATGCTTACTTTGTCCCCCCCCATGGAGCTATGCTACTGATTGAATCCCAGCAACCAATGGAAAAGGTGCAAAAGAGAGCGACTAAGATGATTACGGGGCTGGGGCACCTTCCTTACAAGAAAAAGCTACGGCGTTTGGGCCTCTTCAGCCTAGAAAAGAGGCGCCTGAGGGGGGACATGATTGAGACATACAAAATTATGCAGGAGATGGACAAAGTGGATAGGGAGATGCTCTTTACACTCTCACATAACATCAGAACCAGGGGACATCCACTAAAATTGAGTGTTGGGCGGGTTAGAACAGACAAGAGAAAATATTTCTTTACTCAGCATGTGGTTGGCCTGTGGAACTCTTTGCCACAGGATGTGGTGATGGCGACTGGCCTGGATGCCTTTAAAAGGGGATTGGACAAGTTTCTGGAGGAAAAATCCATTATGGGGTACAAGCCATGATGTGTATGCGCAACCTCCTGATTTTAGAAATGGGTTATGTCAGAAGGCCAGATGCAAGGGAGGGCACCAGGATGAGGTCTCTTGTTGTCTGGTGTGCTCCCAGGGGCATTTGGTGGGCCGCTGTGTGATACAGGAAGCTGGACTAGATGGGCCTATGGCCTGATCCAGTGGGGCTGTTCTTAAACTACAATTCCCAGGAGGCCTTGCAGGTCTCTTGTTATCTGGTGTGCTCCCTGGGGCATTTGGTGGGCCGCTGTGAGATACAGGAAGCTGGACTAGATGGGCCTATGGCCTGATCCAGTGGGGCGGTTCTTATGTTCTTAAACTACAATTCCCAGGAGGCCTTGCAGGTCTCTTGTTATCTGGTGTGCTCCCTGGGGCATTTGGTGGGCCGCTGTGAGATACAGGAAGCTGGACTAGATGGGCCTATGGCCTGATCCAGTGGGGCGGTTCTTATGTTCTTAAACTACAATTCCCAGGAGGCCTTGCAGGTCTCTTGTTATCTGGTGTGCTCCCTGGGGCATTTGGTGGGCCGCTGTGAGATACAGGAAGCTGGACTAGATGGGCCTATGGCCTGATCCAGTGTGGCTGTTCTTATGTTCTTATGTTAACTGTGAAAGGATCTGCTGCTTCTGCTACCGCCACCTGCAATAGCCATAAAATAGAATCAAAAGCAGAAAGAAATTAGGAATAAGAAATTGCCCCCACCAATTTGTGGACAAATTTAGTTCAACCTCCCTACCTGTTTTAGGATGGCCTTGAATTTCAAAACCTTGGGGATACAAAATAATTCAAAGTTTGCTCCATTTAATGGTCATGGACATAAGAACATAAGAAGAGCCCTGCTGGATCAAGCCAAAGGCCCATCTAGTCTAGCTTCCTGTACCTCACAGTAGCCCACCAGATGCCTCAGGGAGCACACAAGACAACAAGACACCCGCATCCAGGTGCCATCCCTTGCATCTGGCATTCTGAGGTAGTCTACGTCTAAAATCAGGAGGTTGCACATACCTATCTTGACTTGTAACCCGTGATGGACTTTTCCTCTAGCAATCTGTCCAATTCCCTTTTAAAGGCATCTTGGCCAGACGCCATCACCATATCCTGTGGCAAGGAGTTCTACAGACCAACTACACACTGAGTAAATAAATATTTTCTTTTATCTGTCCTAACTCACCCAACACTCTATTTTAGTGGATGTCCCCTGGTTCTGCTCTTCTGTGAGAGGGAAAAGGGCATCTCTCTATCCACTGTTCTATCCCCTGTATAATTTTGTATGTCTCAATCATGTCCCCCCGAGGCGCCTCATTCTAGGCTGAAGAGGCCCAAACGCCGTAGTCTTTCCTCATAAGGAAGGTGCCCCAACCCTTATTTATTTATTTATTTATTTTTTATTTATTTATTTTCCACCTGTTGACCTCCCCATTCTGAGTGACGTCAAGGGTGTCAACGGATGTTGTCCTTCAGAAAGATCTGATGATGTCTTTCTTTGGAACGCCGGCTTATTTACAAGGAAACAGTTGGAGCCCTGGGCGGCCACCACTCCTGCACTGCTAATTTGTGTTTGCGTGTGCAGCTTCTGTATTTAACACACATGCTGACACATTTCACATCTCAGCTTAGCAGCATCTCAGCCTTTGTGCTCAAAGTTGTTGATATTACCCTCGCTATAATTATGGCACCTTCGTCAGCTTGGTGCGATGCCAGCAGTTTGGCAACATATGTCACTAAACAGCGCATGAAGTGCTTTCTCCCACTGCTTTAACCCCCTAATCTGCAGCCTGAAAAGAGACTGAATCTCTCTCCACCCTAGATGCAGGCCTGCCATTTCCTATGACGTGCTGCCCATTCTCTTCACACTGTTTATTCACAGCATTTCGACACTGCCTTTCTGTGAAAAGCTGATATGCAAAGTGGTTGACATGCAGAACAATGTTTTATTACATTTTAATAAAATAATTTAATCTGGTCAGCATAAGTGGTCTGAAATCAAACAAACCTGGAGAAAAGAACCCCTGCCTTGAATGTCACATAAATGATCATAAGAACAGCCCCACAGGATCAGGCCATAGGCCCATCTAGTCCAGCTTCCTGTATCTCACAGCGGCCCACCAAATGCCCCAGGGAGCACACCAGATAACAAGAGACCTGCAAGGCCTCCTGGGAATTGTAGTTAAGAACATAAGAACAGCCCCACAGGATCAGGCCATAGGCCCATCTAGTCCAGCTTCCTGTATCTCACAGCGGCCCACCAAATGCCCCAGGGAGCACACCAGATAACAAGAGACCTGCAAGGCCTCCTGGGAATTGTAGTTAAGAACATAAGAACAGCCCCACTGGATCAGGCCATAGGCCCATCTAGTCCAGCTTCCTGTATCTCACAGCGGCCCACCAAATGCCCCAGGGAGCACACCAGATAACAAGAGACCTGCAAGGCCTCCTGGGAATTGTAGTTTAAGAACATAAGAACAGCCCCATTGGATCAGGCCATAGGCCCATCTAGTCCAGCTTCCTGTATCTCACAGATGCCATTCCACCAGATGCCTCAGGGACCACACAAGACAACAAGAGACCCGCATCCCGGTGTCATCCCTTGCATCTTGGCAATCAATGCTGCTCACTAAACCTGTCTGGGAAGGGTGTTCAAAACTGGGACCCAACAACTGCAAAGCCCTCACCTAACCTCTGAAGACAAGGAGCAGGGAACCTGGAAGAGAACTTCTGACATTGATCTTAGATGTTCCCCTGGGTGTGGGTGATACATCAAGTTCCTTTAGGGCTTTTAATGGTGAAAAGAAGCACCTTGACATGTATTTGGAACCACTGGGTGCCATTTCCATCTAGTGCTCTGGACCAGATGATGTTTCTGAACAGTTTTCCAAGGGATCTCCATGTACAACACTTTAAAGTAATCTAACCTGGATGGTAAAAGAACATGGATAACTGTAGTAGAGCTAAACCTGGGAGAAGCTTTGGTCACCTAGAGCAGTGGCAACAGCTGCACCATCTAGCACCTGGGGACACAACATTATTTAACACCCTCTCCCAAGAAGGTCTTAGAAAGACACTTCCGGTTTTAATGAAAACCGGAAGTGCCTTTCTAAGGGCTCCAGTAGGACTTCTCAGGCCTTCTGAGACTCAGGGAGGCTGTACGCAGCCTCCCTGGGCCTCAGAAAGGCACCCCCTGACACCCCTGCAGGTATGGAGGCACCTGGGTCCAAAGATTGCTGAATGGCAAGTGATGTGGCCCCATGGCAATGCCTTCTGGCAGTATCTGGGGCAATCCACCCCAGCCACCCCCCCAGCTTATTATGCTACTGGGCAGCGCATCAACAGTACGTCCACCCATTTCAGTGGAGGCAGTGGGCTGGTGTTCACAGAAGAGGAAAGACTCACTTGATGGGCTGCCCTTAGGGCTACATGAGCCCAAGTACCCCTAGCCAAGTCCATTTAAAAAATGCTGGATCAGAACACAGATGCCTGGCCTGAGCTCATGAGACAGTTAGGTGGAATTTTATAATGCAATACCGAGTGCTTGTCAATAATACTTTACATTTTACTGACACCTATTCCGGTGTAATCTGGTTTGTTTTTATTGGAAAATACTATGAATTGCTTCTTTCTTGGCAGCTTGGCCTTCCCCTGAGAGGCATTATCAAAGGGAAAAAAAACACAAACAAAAAAACAGGAAAGGGGGAGAGAACATTGGCAGTCTGTCTGCAAAGCAAACAAAGCAACTCTCACTAGATAGGCAACTGCTTGAGCATAGCTCCTGCAATGACTAGAGGTGGCCTCAGTGCTCTGAATTGGAGAAGTCTGCAAACTAGCTCTCCTATGAGCCATTATGAGCTGAGACCAAACATCCTGAAATTCAGGCCCATTTCAGAATGGCCAGTCTTGGCATCCCTTCCATCAGCTGCCACCTTCCCATTCTCCCCAGGGAGAAAAAAAAAGGCATGGCAGGCAGGTAAGGAGCCATGACTGCCCATGTATGTATTTTCAAATGTCTTTCCTGTTATTCCCCCCTCCACTCTGCAGGTGTTCAAAGTAGTTAACAAAGATTAAAAGCAGTATACAATTTAATTACTGAAAACAATGCATCGAAAAGAGCTGGGCTAAAAGCCATGGGATTTATAAAGCTTATCGGAATAAAAACATTTTCAGCCTGCAATGGAATACTGCCAGCAAGAAATCCTGCTGAACCTCCTGTGGCACGAAGTTCCACAGGCAGAGTAGCACCACAGAGAAGACCCTCCCACACATCACTGCCAGCCACGCCTCAGCAAGTGGCAGAATACACAAGATTTTATTTAGAATATGTATATGCAGGTTGAGCCTCATTATCTGCATGTGTTCCGTTCCAAGCACTCAGGTGAATGGCAAAAAAAACAAACTATACAAATCAATTTAAAAAACAAAGTTTCTTGCTAACCTTTGTGATGTAAGGTAAGAGTCCTTAATGAGACAATCCATCAATCAGTCCTCCTCCAAGCTTAGAAAGAAGCTTTACTCAGCCCCTCCCTTCACCAAAGCAAATCTTTCAATGCTCAGGAGAAGGGAGGGGTCGCCTGGAGAGAGAAGGATTGAGGGATTGCCAGCCAGCTGCCCTCTCTCTCTCTCTCATTAAGGAGGCGATTGTTAAAGGACTGTTCACTTTTTTAAACTGATTTTAAAGGGATGCATTTATCCTCTTCTCCGGGGATCAGCACATTCCTTCTCAATTGCAGGGCCATTCGTGTTGAGTCAAATCCATGTATAACAAGGCTGGACCTGTACTGATTTTCAGCAACAATGACAAAAATGTTCTTGAGGTGTTTTACCTAGCAATGGAATGAGAAGATGTCTCCTTGACGCACCGGGGCTTGCAGTCTTCTTTTAAAAAAGAAAAAAAGGCAGACACCTGCAAAGACTCACCATGCGCAAGGTGCTTCTGACCAGTTAACAGTCATAATTGTGCCAGACTCAAGAAGCTCTCTGCAAGTTGTTCTGACAATAGTGTCCCATCGCACTGGTATTGTAAAAATGTAAAATCCCCAGATCTCCTTGCATCTGACGTGCAGCCCACCTTCTACAGAGAGGGGAACACGGAGAAATATGGCCCTCCATTCTGTTTTTCATTCTCTGCTATCAGAGTGTTACCCTCACAAAAGCTTCCTGGTTTAGATGCTAACTCTTCAGACAGGGACCTTTATACAGAAACAGATAACACAAGTCACAAGCAAGAAACAGAGTCACAAGCAAGTCACAATGGGCGGCCATTGCAACTTGTCCACAGGTGTTTTTAGAATCACTGTGACTTGAGTCTAAGTTTTTAAGAGAAGTGAGTCAAGCCGTGAGGTGCTGGTCGTGGTGTGTGTGCCTGTGTGTGAGTTCTATTTAACACTGCCTGGCAGTGGCATAGCTAGAGGGAGTGCAAAGCACTGATTGGTTGGCAGCCTTCAGTCTCGAAAGACTATGGTATAAGCCTATAGCACCCGGTAGTTCTAGGTGGTCTCCCATCCAAGTATTAACCAGGCCTGACCCTGCTTAGCTTCTGAGATCAGACGAGATCAGGCATGTGCAGGGTAACAGTTGCTGCAGGACTGTATCAAGTTTTGTAGAAAGTTTCATTGAAACCTGCAAGTGGCCTCTCCCTTTTGGGGCCTTTCCAGGCTATGACAGCAAAATGGAGGCCTCCACTGGCATTGCCTCTGTTTTGCTCTCATGGCCCAGAATGGCTCTGAAGGGGGACGAGCCTCCCCCCAGCCTTATGCAGCCTCCTTCCTCGCCTCCACCCCTCAGCTCCCTACCTCCTGGATCCCCTTTACCCTCCTCCCAAGTCTGCAGTTCATGCTGATTTGGATGCAGGCTTCCAGATCACCCATGAGGTCATTTGGGGTGACGCAGAAGCAGCGAAAAAGAGAATAAGCAAGTATGCACAAGTGCAAAGCAGACTCGCCAAGTCTTCGACCCAAAATGACGAGTCTCCCTGATTCAAGTCTATATGAGTCTTTTGCTCTTTTAGGGTAAAACCCCCAAGTCCCAAGTCAGTGTTGAAGTCTTTGACAAACGTGAGTTAAGAACTCAAAAGTTGCAAAGAATGCGTATTTTAAGGACTCAAATGCAATCTGTGAATCACAAGTCCCCATCCCTGGAACGAAGTCCCTGGTAGTTTCTTGATGGGGAGCTTGCCAGCTACACTCTGGAAGGAACCAAACTCCAGCTTCTGCAGGTGAATCCCCTTGTGCAAATGCCATCTGGAGCCTCAAAAAAAGCCATTATTGCATCTCACATTTGAGATTTGCAAAGGCAGTTATGGGATTTTGAATGCTCCCCCTTTCCATTAATGTTAATGGGAACAGGGAGTGAGAATCTCCCAGGATCTCTGAAAAAGATGTTTAGCCCTGAAACTAATTAGAAGGAAAGGTTAATCCTATTCAAGGATAGGAGAAGGGGCCGTGCCGACACTTAGGATTTCGGAGTTTTCAAAGTACTGTGGAAATGAAGAGAAAGAGGTTTCTGGCAATATAAGCAAACAAAGTCGGTGGAAATGTAGGACAGTAAGAATCCAGTTTCCCATTCAGATGGACTTAAGCTGAAGTTCCCATAAATCTTCTCTTTAAGATGTATGCTTTATTGTAAACTCAGATCAGATGCACTACTTCCCAGATTAATGGCTGGGAGGGGAGGAATGGGGGAGTGTTGGGGTGGGGAGGTGGGAGGAGGGCAGGAGGGTGATTACCGGGGACATTTGCATGCCCCAGTATCCTATGCTCCTTCCTGCTCTCTTACCTCAGTTCTGTGCCAGCGAAATGGCTGGTGCAGAACCAAGGACACCTATTCGGGATGCAGAGCTTTTTCCCAGGGTAAGAGAACAAAAGTTCCCTTACTCTGAGGAGACCTCCATGACAGCCCCCACCTTAAAATGCAGAGCTCCCAATGGTAGAGGTACACTGGCCGTGCCCCCCCAATCCATATATATGGAAGTTAGTGTGAAGGGGCTCTAGACACTTCTAGCCCCTTCATACTGAGGTCTGTCAGGTGGTGTGACCAACATGTGTGGATCTCTTTCCCGCTCGTGCAAGGGAGAGCACACCCCGCCCAAGTGTAAACACCGCTGAGAATTAAGCCAGCACCAATATGCAGAGTCCCGTCACCCTCCTCTTCATCAGTATTGTGGCTTCCTATGTTTGATCAAGAGGTTAACTGTTACCCTGCATCTTGTCTGATCTCAGAAGCTAAGCAGGGTCAGGCCTGGTAAATACTTGGATGGGAGACCGCCTGGGAATACTGGGTGCTGCAGGCTTCTACCATAGTCTTTCGAGACTGAAGGTTGCCAACCATGTTTGATCATTTGAGATCATGATGAAACCCAGAGCCACCATATCTCTGACCCCGAGAAGACCTGACTCTTCCAGCAGGCATTTCATCAGGGATGATGCTGATGCTGGCAACCCCTTGTGCTCATCATGCAACGTGTCTGCCTGCTGTTGCCAGGCCATCTTTTCATATTGTGTTAAGATGTTACATATAGTTGTGTGTTTTCGTAGTATCATAAGCTGCCTTGTGACGGAAGATGAGTCTACATGGTGACAGAACATGGATGCCCACTGCCTCAGGTAAGGCTGCCTATGGGCTCAGAGGGAGGAGGAGGATGGCTGGATGAGGAAGGAGTCGGCAGAGTGGAGTGGTGAGGGAGCAGACTGCCTAAGAAGGGGGTAGGTTCAGCAGTGGTCACTAAAGGGTGGTGACACCCTTCCTGGGCCTGATCTACCTTCACAGGTCAACATGGACTTGCACCTGTGATGTCACTGGTGTTGGACTGAGTTGACCCACTGGGCCCACAGGGAACAAATGTTTCCTTTCCCCATGGAGGCCTCTGAAGGCCAAAATTCCCCCAGGGGATTCAATGGACATTGTGTTGGTGACACTGCATCACCATGTGAGGAGTTGCGGCGGATTGGGCTGCCCTCCTCTCACTTTCTTGCAACCTGTTCAAAACTGTTCAATGTGACAAGTCCTTGTTCACATACACCTGCACCCCCTCACCTTGGCTGGCAGTGTTACATTCTCCAAATTCTGTCAGGTGTTTTACACAAAGCACAAACATTTCTAACTGTTAGGAAGCCATCTCCTAGCCATTAGCATTCATTGTTGAAATATCTGCCGAACATCTGGATCACCCTGGATCAACTTGGCCATCCTGAACAACCAGCCCTTGGGCTAACAAATGAATGGTTGGCCAGCAGCCACAACTGTGTACAAACCAGACAGAACTTTAATGTGTCTATGCATTGTCATCTCTATCATTGTGGCTATCACAAAGATTCTGTGGCAGTGGTTCTCCCACGGCACCAGGACCACTTTTTAGAATGAGAATCTGTCAGGACCCACCGGAAGTGATGTCACGACCAGAAGTGACATCATCAAGCAGGAATGTTTTTAACAATCCTAGGCTGCAATCCGACCCACACTTACCCAGAAGTAAGTCCCATTTACTATCATTGTTAAAAGAATATACATAGTAGCTTGTTAAAAGTACAGGTATGTAACATTTCCCCAAATGCAGTCACATAACATGGTAGCATCAAGTCTAATATATTAAAAATATAACACTGAAATGAATGGGGACCCACCTGAAATTGGCTTGCGACCTGCCTACTGGGTCCTGACCCACAGTTTGAGAAATAATAGTAATAATAATGTCGGTATTTATATACCGCCTTTCTGGTCATTGGATTACTCCTCTGACTTTATTCAAGGTGGTTTACATAGGCAGGCGTTTCTAAATCCGTCCAGGGGATTTTTACCATCATAGAGGTTCTCTTTTTCAAGAACCAAACACATTTCAGATGGATCTTCCTGGTTTGGTCTCACTTCTGGCCTCCAGTTCTCCCACACAGGCTGACAAGCAGCTCCATCTCTCACATGGAGGGCAGCCAAGACGCTTCTTGCTCACACCAAGAGCAGGTGGAATCACTCAGCTGGGCTTGTCAGCTGCTTCAAGGTCTCGCCACTCTCAGCCGTTCAGGGAGCTGCCGGTGTCCTCGAACTGGCGACCTTCGGATGTTATCTTCGGGCTAACGGAGGCTCTACCCTCTAGACCAGACCTCCTGCCCTACCCGAGAGACACTGTTCTACGGTATTGATCACTCTTGGTCCTGTTTTATCCATTGAGAATTGAGGCCAAGAACACAACTCAAGTTGCCAAAGTTTCCCAAAAAAGTCATGGCTAAGATGGGACATGAACCCAGGTCTGAGGCCAACACGATGATCCAGTAACATAGCTAGAGGAGGTGCAAAGAACTAAGTTTTGCAGGCCACGCCATGCAAGCGAACGCCTCCATTTTGCTCTAGTGACCCAGAATGGCTCCAATGGGGAGGGGGAGAGGCTGCCTGCAACCCATGGTGAGGCGCCTGCAAAACTTAGTGCTTTGCACCCCCTCTAGCTATGCCACTGCTGTGATCCACTGTTATCCATGCTGGTTCTCAGCCTACCGAATTCCATGAAAAAACCAGTTAATCCTTCCTGTCCTATTGTTATCTACAGGCAAAAGCTGACATTCCTCCTCACCAAAACTAGTTTCCTAGGCTACCGTGTGTTACCTGAAAACTTTGCCTGGTTTAAATATATATTTGTCAAGCCATTTGCAATTCAAATGCAAAACTTTGCAGCAACACAGCAGCGCATCCATCCCGAACAAACAACTCATCAAGCCCTATAAACATGGCACGATCCCAGCAATGAGAAATGAGCTCTCAACCGCAGATGCCTATAATTATCATGGGACTGACAGGTACATTGAAACCTTTTGGAGCATATGGGTAATTAATGAAGAACTATGACAGCACCGCACCGGCAGACATATCCAAGAGGCTGCAGTTCTTTGGAGGTTTTGGCTGCCTCTCACTGAATTCTGGGGTGCCACTTAATAACAACCATGGTAACTCTGCTTAAATATTACTCGAGCAATGGAAGGTAGCCTGGGGTGGAGACAATGAGAACCAGAGATACCGGAGCCAAACAGTTTGGATGGGGAATCTCAAAAGCATCTCTCCGACTGAAGTTGATGGCAAAATTCCCACTGAAGTGCCAGGGTTCCATAGTAGCCTGTCTTTGAAATGTCCCCAAACTTCTGGAAGTAATTGAACTGCACTCACCAGGAGGCCAAGCAAGATTTCCAATATGGTCATGGGAATCTGGTTGCCCCTTCACAGTTCCTACCTGACAGACAGTGACAGGCAGTGAGGTCCAAGGCTGGGGAGGTAAAGTGATGCTCTTTACACTCTCAGATAACACTAGAACCAGGGGACATCCACTAAAATTGAGTGTTGGGAGAGTTAGGACAGACAAAAGAAAATATTTATTTACCCAACGTGTGTTTCGTCTGTGGAACTCATTGCCACAGGACCTGGTGACGGCATCTGGCCTGGATGCCTTTAAAAGGGGATTGGACAAGTTTCTGGAGGAAAAATCCATTATGGGTCACAAGCCATGATGTGTACGTGCAACCTCCTGATTTTAGAAATGGGCTATGTCAGATGCAGGGGAGGGCACCAGGATGAGGTCTCTTGTTGTCTTATGTGCTCCCTGGGGCATTTGGTGGGCCGCTGTGAGATACAGGAAGCTGGACTAGATGGGCCTATGGCCTGATCCAGTGGGGCTGTTCTTATGTTCTTATGAAGCACTGTGCGAGGAGCTTGGCGACCTAGAAGTATGGTTTGGATGTGAGGATGTCATCACATCACCATCAAACTTCCAGGTCACTGAGCTTTAACATTATTTTTACGTAGTGTATGTGCAATCGTAGCGGAGGCTGAGCATTTGCTGCCACAGCTCTAGTCTCAAGACAGGCCACAGCTCTAGTTTCTATTTAGGGAGAGACTAGAGCTGCAGACAACAAAAGCTCAGCCTCCCCTGCGATTGTGTAACCCCTCAGAAATTGGGTGGACCACTCAGGCAATCACAGGGGAGGATGAGGCTATTTTCCTTGCATAGCAGGTGAGGCTCTGCCTCCCCTGGTCACATGTCCCTACTGCTGTACCAGCAGCAGCACCTCTAATGCCATATTAAGAATTCCCAGACAGACTTCTCGCACCTATACTTCCCAAACCATATATCAAAAGCTACCTTGTACTGAGGCAAGTCATTGGTCCATCTAATCCAGCACTTAGAGGGACATTATGAAAAATATATGTGAAATACTGAGCTCTCCTAGTCAATTTCTTGTGGGAGAATCAGGGCAAATCCAGCTCTCACCATGCGCTAATCAACAGCATGAGTAATCAGGGCTGTGTTCCCCCCAATCCTGTGAGCCACCTCTGCTGTCATCACTTCCCCTTCTCCCAGCCCAAAGGACTCCAAATCTCACCTTGGCACAGGAGGAGTGCCATGGTTGTGGCAGCAGAGGCAGTGCAGGGTAAACCTGGGCACTGGTGGGGTATCCAAGCAGAGAATCTGATGTCCAAGTGCAGCCTGGTGAGGAAATGATGCTCTGTTGTTGCCTTGACCTGCCCCACACCACTGCCACTACCATGGACTTCCTCTTTCCCGTTGTACCTTTCTGGGGGCCTTGGGCTGGGGGACAGGGAGGTGATGGTGGTGACTTGAACTTCTCAACCAACATCACTGCCTCTCCCCATCCAAAGTCAATATTCAAACTGCCTTGTGATGGGGGAGGTGAAGCGGCAGTGAAGCTTGGAGGAATTGTGAGCCAGTGGTTTCCTTGCATAGCAGGTGAGGCTCTGCCTCCCCTGGCCACATGTCCCTACTGAGGGGAAGCAGTGCCTTCCCCCTCTGGGTGGTGCGTGCAAAACGGAGGCATGCTGTGGTACGGCTCCCTGAAAAAGCTTCATGCTTTGCAGCCCCTCTGGCTACACCACTGTTGCGAGCGATTAATGCACTCATTCCCCAAACTTGAAGGGTTTGCTCATTTTTCCTTACAATCTCCACAAATTCTAAAGCCCTTTCAGTTTGAACCAGAGATGCCTGAACATCCCTAACTATCTCTTCTGATTGACAGCTGCTCTCAAGGGTTCCAGGGAGGGCTTATTCCCAGAACTTTCAACAGCAGATGCCAGGGATTGAACCTAGGAACTTCTCCATGCAAAGCATGGGTTCTATATAAACTGAAATGGAAGGGACTATCCAAAGTAATTCACAGAGCTCATAAAAGCCAAACTTGATTTTCCATTGAATCAGCAAGGAACTGCAGTGAAATACAACCCTGGGATGAACCACTTGTATGATCCACACACTGGTAAATGCTTCTCATTCATTTCCGGGTGTGTTTTCATGTGCTGGTTCTTGCCTTCCTAGTCTTAAAGAGTTTGGGCCTCAGGGGTTCAAAGGACCATCTAATCTCCTATGATGCTGCCCACCTGGTAAGGTCTTCTAGAGCATGGCCTATGAGAAAGGGGTTCAGGGGGTTAATTGTATCCAGGCTTGGGGTCAAAAAAGGGGCCTGAGATCCAAAGGAGGAACCTAGAAATCTCCTGGGATCTCAGCTGGCCTCGTGGAGAGTGAAAGATGGAGACCAGGCCAAGTTTACCAGACTATTAAACCAGGGCTCCACTAGACCTGGGCTCCAGAGACTTTTCCACCTATTCCCCTGCCCTGTTTTCCCCCCTTTTCACCCCATTCCACCATGCAGCCACCCTTCCTATGCCTGATTCACCCCTCCCCTTCCCCTTTGGGAAAGGGCTCAAAAGAAACATACCCCTTGATAACATTTCTCTAGAAGGCCCTGTTCTCCACATGTCAACAGCTTCTGGGGTCCATTTGGGAAGTATATGGGACATGGCCTTCTCTTTCCCTCTGCTCCCTCCCATTTCTAGGACTCCTAAAGCAAGAGCTTGTGCTCAAGCCTTCATCACCACCACCCCTCTCAGTGTTTAGGCAGGCATTTAAAAATTCCCACAGCTGAGCATTTTACACTGTATCTGAACTCAAAAAAAACAAGCACTCTCTGGGCTTTTCCAGCTGTGCAGGAGAGCAAATGAAAACACCTCCAGAGGGGAGTCCTCACTTCTCAGCAATGTGCAATGTGGGGGGGTCGGGTTTGAGGCATTGATTTGATAGGAGAATAGGGGCAGCATCCATGCATCCCTATTTTCATCTGTGAAATGCTGAAAGGGATGCTGGTGGTTGCCTCAACCCCTCCCTCACCTTTGCCTTGCAACTCTACAAGGAATCCTGTGAAGATGAGGGAGGTCTCTGTTTTTTACAGTCTGGTTCTTTTAGTGACTGTTTTAAAGTCTGATCAATACCCCGAAACGAGCTGGCATCCATCATCCATCTGGATCATTCCTTTATTAGTTGCCATCCCAGTGGCATAGCTAGAGGGGGTGCAAAGCACTTAGTTTTGCAGGCACCTGAATGTGCACTGCAAGCGGTCTCTCCCCCCTCCCCTTCCCTTCCCCCTTCCCTTCGGAGCCTTTCCAAGCATACGCCTCTATTTTGCTCCCACCACCCGGTATGGCTCCGAAGGGGGAGGGGGAGGGACCGCTTGCACAGCAACAACAACAACAACAACCGTATTTATATACCGCTTTTCAACAAAAAGTTCACAAAGCGGTTTACAGAGAAAATCAAATATCTAATGGCTCCCTGTCCCAAAAGGGCTCACAATCTAAAAAGATGCAACACCAGCAGACAGCCACTAGAAAAGACACTGCTGGGGTGAGGTGGGCCAGTTACTCTCCCCCTGCTAAATAAAAGAGGAGCACCCGCTTGAAAAAGTGCCTCTTAACCAGTTAGCAGGGGTTAAGCTAACAGCACATTCAGGCGCCTGCAAAACTTAGTGCTTTGCACCCCCTCTAGCTATGCCACTGTGTCATCTTATTGTTCATTTTCAACCTTATTTCATAGGTGGGCTATGGAAAAAAAATCATTTTTTGTTGCATCTCCATTTCAGCTCATAAAGTGCAGCACACCGTGGTTTGGTCTGAATGAAGAACAGATTCCTTAAGGTATTGGGGGGGGGGGGGGAGAGATTTACTGGCTGGCTCTGCACTAGCAATGATTAAAATCTGACCAGGCAGTCTGTCCAGCTCTTCTGCTACCATTAGATTTGAATAGATGGGGAAACAAAGCTTGGAAAAAAGAGCTCACAAATTTACATGCATTGCTGGTGGCTGCATTGTCAGGTGGCGGTTTGCATGTCTGAACAAGACGTTGTTTATCTGTAGAAAGGTCCAGAAAGGCAGCTCACAACAAGCCATTTGTTGTCTGAATATGGATGCTGTTTTCAGGCGCGGTCTCCAGCAGGGGGCACCCTTAAGCGGCAGCCAAGGCTCCTGGGAGGCCCTGGCAAGACCTGCAGCCAGCGATGTGCAGTGAAGTGAACGGCAGGGGAGGCATTTGCTGTGGCACTGCAAGACATTCTGGGGGCTACCTGGAAGCCACTGAATATATTCTATACAGGGAGAGACTAGAGCCACAGCAGATGAGAGCTCAACCTCCCTAGCGATTGTGCAGCCACTCAGAGACTGAGTGGAGCTCATGCGCAATGTGATTCCCTGTGAAGCAGCAGCTTTAGTCCTCTAGGTCATAGGTCTTCAAACCCTGGCCCGGGGGGCCAGATGCGGCCCTCAGCCAACCTCATTCCGGCCCACGACCAGCCTCTTGTCCCCTGAAATCCTCTGGCCCACTTGGCCGAACATGACTGGCACTGTGCTCTGGTTGCATCTGGAGGGTGTTCTGAGGGCCGGAGAGGTTGAATGAATGAGCCCATTCATTCATTTATTCACTCATCTAAGTTCCAGCTCTTATTTATTTATATAAATTTTATATTTAAATTTTTTTTCCGGCCCTCAATACCGATATTTGATGCGGCCCTCCAGCCAAAATATTTGGAGACCCCTGCTCTAGGGTAGAAGATGGCTTATCACTACCATTTTTCCTCCAGAATATCCCTAGACATGAAAGGCATAGCCCTGTTATGCTGTAGAACCCCCGCTACATGCCCAACTTTGTATGGGAACAGGGCAGACAAGTGAATAGGCCAACATGGCTGCTCTCATCACCTTTTGTTGGTGCCTGGTTAGTGTGATGGGTCCTTCCATAGGCCTCAGAAATGGAGGGGAAGGGCTCATAGCTACCCAGTACCTCCTCATCCTGATTGATGTCTTCAGTGGAAGCCTCACCCAGCACTCCATCACCAACCTCACCTTCTCCTCCTCAGTCTCTGGCTTCCTGCCCTCTAAATAGGATAACCCAGCCCAGCTTTCTCGCCTCTTGCAACATCCTGCCATCCACGTCTATTGACCTCGTACCACTGGGGAGGGAGGGCAGTACTTCAATCTTCACCACAACCTAGGAGGCCCCCTAAACCAGATACAGCCATCTCAGTACCCATCAGGCCCTCCCACCCCCTGAGAAAGGTGGCATCTTGGATCCTGACAAAAGAGATCCATGAAAGTAAGTCAATAAATAAAAGATTCTCTATCCTCCCACCCCCCAATCAGGACCCCCACCATATGTTCCTGACTGACTCTTAAGCTTCTCTCCAACGAGGCTTTTTTGTATGTCTTGCCACTTTCAGGAATGTAATTGGTGCATTTCAGAGATGAGAGGGCCTTATCCCTGGTGGAACCAACATTATGGAACTCTCTGCTTTGTGAGAATAGGCAAGCCCCACCTATCTATTACTATATTGTAGACAGTGGCATCATTAGGGGTATGTGGGGGGTGTGGGCCATACCAGGTGATGCACACAGGGGTGACGGGTGACACCACTACTGGCCAAAAAATTTCAAATCTTGAATTTTTGAATAACACCATCATGTTATATATCAATCGATGCGTAATTTCATACAGAATACAATGAAACAAACTGCATTGAAGTATCTCTATTCTAGAAAAAGTTATAGCCCAAAAACAAGCGGGGCGGGGTAATGGTGCATCACCACTACCCAGGGCAGTGCCCTGCCCACTGCATGGGAAGAGGTTCAACATGGGCATGATGCACTGACCTCACATACTGGGTGACACAAACCTAGTAATGCCACTGATTGTGGAACTGGTTTCATATTGTATAGGTTCTTGTTTTTAATTTGATTATGCAGGCCTACAAAATTGAGGGTCAGAAAAGTTTTTCCCCAAACTTTATGGTGGTTTGATATGAATTTGGGGTGCCAATTCCAAAAATGGCATCCTTTTAACCCTATCATGTCTAGTTTTGGCGATATAGTATAGCCTCATTAGTGAATGGTTCAAGCAGCTTCCTCATGAGGAAGCCATGGTGTAGACTTCCTCATGAGGAAGCTGCTTGAACCATTCACTAAAGAGGCTATGCCGTGTCTCCAAAACTAGACATGATAGGGCAAAATGAGTGCCATTTTTGGAATCGGTACCCCAAATATACCCAGGAATTGGTGTAATGTTTAAGGAAGGAAAATGTGTGTTGGCCTTTGTTATCGTTAGTGACCTTATTTATTCTATTACTGGAATGGAAAGGCAGGACATTTTCTTTTCTTCTCATTTGCCGCGCAGGTCATATATTTAGAATAAATAAATAAATAAATAAATAAATACATACATACATACATACATACATACATACATACATACATACATGACCATCAAGTTGTTCTATCAGAAATGCGGACTCATTTCTGATAGAAGAATTTGCCAAGGATGTTAAAGGCCTAAGATCATCACTACCCCTGGGGGCTGGGAGATAAGAATGGGCCCTCAGTATGGCTGTACTTGTCATAAGAGGCGACTAAAGAGCCACCGGGTAGATGGGACTCATTAGCTTGGGAAGGCAGCTCATCTGAGAGAAGGAAAACTCTAATCCCAAACCTCCACTGCCTTGTGGCTATATCCAGTTATGGAAAAGGCTTCAGGAGTCAACCTCGAGGCAAAATCCGGAGCCGGAGTCCCTGAGGCAGTTCATGGCTGAACATAGTCACGTTCCGGCAGCTCCTGCGATGCTGCTGGAGCCAACCGTATTGGCTTCTGCCTTTCCATTGGACCATTTCAGCGACGTGGAGAGGGTGGGTTTGCTGCATGGGAAACAGTCTATCCTCCATATCTACTTTACCCAGGCTTCACGCACTGGAGAGGACACTCTGTCCCAGAACCACAATTCAGGGCGTGATACCATAGTCTTCCGAGACTGAAGGATGCCAACAAGATCATCACTCACCAAGTTAAGCATCTTTTTGAAAAACAGCCCTTTAAATAATGATTTCCATGTAGGAGTACTATGAATGGGCCTCAGAGCAACGAAATCAAAACAAGACATTTTCAAGCTGTATGCTCCTAAACATGATTTTATGCCCTTTGTTCCATATTATGGACTCCCTCAGATGGTTCTTTCAAATAAATTTTTAAAATGCCCAGTAGCACACTTCAGACAGACTTGATTCCTTCCCCGGAATATACAAAGGGATGCCAGGCCAAACCATTCCTGAGGGAGGCTGCGTAATTATCTGGAGTGAAAGAAGGCAGATAGGAAAATATTGACACAGCAGGACTTATTGAATTTCAGCTGTAACTGGGCACCGATGATGAAATTGTCTCTCAGTCAAGTTTTCACTCAAAGTAAGATTTAATCTAGGATCCCACAGAAGAAGAAGAAGAAGAAGAAGAAGAAGAAGTAGTAGTAGTAGTAGTAGTAGTAGTAGTAGTAGTAGTAGTAGTCTATAATTCCATTGTTGACCCAACAGTGGTCTGGAGATAGGGTGAAATAGAAGACCTCAAGTACCACTTTTCTTTGCCTTGTGTTATAGTGAGAAATCGGGACTGCTGAAAGAGCCTGTCTACCTGCTACTGCTAGTGATATGGGCAATTCACAAATGGGGTGGGCTTGAATGGGAACTCTCCAACAGGAAGCCATTTTGAGTTGACGTTAGACCCCCCTCAAATTCAAGACTGACTTGAAATGGTGAATAGCTAGCCTGCCCACCTCATTTTCAGTTGTACCCATCAAGACATAGCTGGTGTCCGAGTTCGGCCAGATTGGTCAGTCCCCAAGGCCCTCTCAACCAACCCCTAAAGTACCCCAGAACCCAACTTTACTTGGCAGCTCAGAAATCATTCCAGAGCTAGGAAGCTGGGCAGTTGATAGTACTGATTGGGGCAGACATAGGGAGTGATGAAGCTCAAAAGGGTGTGAAAGAGGATCAAAGAGGCTGGCAGGAGGGAGGAGAACCAGATGCAGGAAGGAGGGTGAAAGTCAACAACAGAAGGAAAGAGCAAGGAAGAAGATGGAGTTGGAAGGAGACCAAAAGGAATGTACAAGAATGAGAGAGGAGGGGAAGAGAGGGTGAAACAAATGGAGGGAATAGAAGGAGAAGAGAGGGGAGGACACTCCACAGAAGGGAGAGGACAAAGGTGAGGCTATCAAAGCAGGGCAGCAGAAAGTAAGATGGAAAGGGCACATGAAGATGCTTGGGGGGGGGAAGGTGCTGGCTAGGTTCCTGCTGGAATTGTGACTCCCAGAGGGAGACAGTGGACTTTGGGATGATGTTTCCTGTTGAGGAGTAGCACTTGGGGCTGGACAATATTCCCTTAACACACCTAAAGCCCCCTACCCCTTGCCCTCTACCTGCATGAAGTTAACGGCAGGGAAGAGAGGAGACTGTAGGAAAGAAGGTGGTGAACAGCTCATGAAAAAGTCAAGAAATCTGGTTATCCAAATTCCACCACCACCCCAGCCCTTCCTTTCCCTGAATGTTCATGGGTGGAAATTCACCAGAGCTCCTTTCAAGTGACTCCATTGCGGTTGAGATGATTCAAGGCCATATGGAGGCTCTTGCCTTTTGATCCGTGATAATAATGAATTCACGCAAGGAAGTCACCGACCGAAAGTGTGTAGTCCTCAGGGGATGTACATGCAGTGAACAGAGTAATTAAGTGCATAATATTGCATGTGCAGAAAGTGCACCCCATCTTTTGAGAAGAAGCCCAGTAGTGTAGCTAAATGGCAAGTTTTGCGGCAAGTCTCACCACAGCGTGCAAGTAGCCCCTTCTCCCCACCTTCAGAGCCATTCCTGGTGGTGGGAGCAAGACAGAAGCATATGCCCAGAATGACTCCGAAGGGGAGGGGGAGGAACCGCTTGCATGCTGCAGTGAGGCTCCCTGCAAAACTTAGTGCTTTGCACCCCCTCTAGCTATGCCACTGGAGAAGCCCCTTCTTTCTAACTAGCAAGCTTAACTCTGCCCTTTGCAATACTGAGGCAGTGTTCAGTGCAGGCAAAACCCTGAGGAAATGGGATAATTTATGTGCCCCTCCAGTGCCAGAATGCTGTGAAACAACTTTTAGTGGCAACAATAAAAAAATCAAAGGGAAGATGGTCTGCTGTAAATTGAGAAACTTGAAATTTATGAGAGCAATAACTTCCTGGTAGGGGAGGAGGTAAAGGAGACAAATCCCATCCATTTATTATATGTTCACATCTGGTTTTAAGGTTCAAGCAATGGGGTTCACATGGGATCTTGCATGATGCTTTTATAGCCATGGAAATATACGGTCTGCACCGTCACATGCTAAGAATAAAAGATGTCAAAAGGTAGCTTTTAGGCCTAGAAAGTGTGGGAACACTGAGCCCGTCGTGAGAGTGCCATTGTATTGTGGCAACCAGTGCGCTGTGGCACACCAGTCCACAGGTGTTTGGAGCACAGCAATTTAAAAAATCACAGAAAAACTCTTCCGGGTTCTGCAGCTTTATTTTTAAGGCAACTGTCTGTACTAACAAATTGTCTGTCCCAGTGGCGTAGCTAATGATGTGTAGCCCACTGCCAAGTTCAAAATGTTGTCCTGGAAGTGATGTCACAACCAGGCTTTTTAAAAAGTGAAAATTGGGGGGAACCCACTTCCTCCCCCCAGCAGCTTGCAACCCACTTGCTCTGCTGCCTCCCCCTCAGTCAGTGCCATAGCTAAGGCATCTATCTGCTACATGGGTTCAAAGAAGATTTGTAGCCCCCCCCCCAACAAAATCAAATTTAATTCAGCAAATTAATAAGACGTGTGCCTCTGATTGGTTTGAGACACTGTGCTGGGGTGAAGAGGGATGGTTATTCTCCTCCTGCTAAATATAAGAGGGGCACCACTTGAAAAGTGCCTTTTTACACAGTTAGTAGGGGTAACTATATTTTGATACTTGGAAAATGAGAGCTGACTCCTCTTAACACTTTATTGGTTTCACGCTCTAGCATGATAATATGTCAATAGCATGTCAATAACATAATAACATGTCATTGACTCTCAGAATAATCAGTCTTATAGGTCCATTTTGAGTTAAGAAAATTCACTTTTTGTTGTGTTTTCATTTTCTGGTTAAATGGATATAATTTTTGATAGAATACAGATATTCCAATGCAGTTTGTTTCATTGCGTTCAACATTAAATTACCTTTCCAATGAAATATAACATGATGGAATTATTCATACATACCAAGATTTTCACAATTTTGGTCACGAGTGTCAACTTCAGCTTGTTGCTCCCCTAAAGCTTGATGCCCGGTGCAACTGCTACCCCCTGCACCCTCTTAGCTACGCTACTGGTCTGTCCCTCTTCCTCCACTGGCAGAGATAGAAGTACAGACAATTGGTTACTACAGTCAGTTGCCCTAGAAACAAAGCTGCAGAACCTGGAAGTGTCTCCCAGAAGCTGGAAGCAATATCACAACAGGCAAAGACCATCAAGAACACCGTAGAGATCAGTGTACCATGAGAAGAAAAACACTGAAAAGCACTGCTTTACCTAAGGACGCCTCTTACCTTAAAGGGCATTGATGGCCAGGAAATGCTTACTCCTCTGAACACACATTATTTGTGATGGGTAATGGCATCTTGTTCCTCTTGGGTGATTTGAATGTAGTGTGAACCTGAGGTCTGCTGGCATACTGTGTGGTCTGCCATTGCAGCTGCCTCTCAGACGGTCTGTGGAGCACAGCCGGCAGTGTTGTGCAGACTGGCTGTTTGCGTGGTGAGGATGGATTGGGGTGGGGTAGGATGGATCTGATGTTACTGATGGATGGATCAGGATGTTACTGATACTAACATCAACAGACTCCAGAACCCCCATCCTAGGTCTAGCATGCCCCTTTTGCCCTAACAGTTAGACACCAGCAAAAGAATAGGCATAGATCTGAGCAGACCCATAGAGGACCAGGGAGAAGCAGAGGAGGCAAGTAAAAATTTTTGTTATTTATATTTCCTGGCTGCTCTGGTCCCCAGCAGCCTGTGGGATACAGCAGAAGCTGTGTCAATGATCCTGCACCCTGCATGTTGGCCAATGATATGATTGGGCCATTACTTTTGCAATTGGCAAGGAAGAGCCTCAAGTGAGTCCCAAGGGTATGCTATTTGCTTGTGAGGGAACTGATGGTATTTTAAAGACCAGTACTGGCTGGTGGTGCCAGCTCACCCCTGCTCAGGTCGTATATGGTAATCAATGTATTACAAAAACAGAAGCCTTGGGGACCCTCTTCTTATAAGGAAACACCCCATAAAAGGCTGCCTGCCTGAAGCTTCCTTCCACTGGATGAAGTACAGAGCATTGAGACCAAATCGGTGAGACCAAATCTTTTTAAAGGATTTCCACTGTTACATGTTATTGACACAGAAAGTAAATCGTTGGGAAGGAAGGAAGGAAGGAAGGAAGGAAGAAAGAAAGAAAGAAAGAAAGAAAGAAAGAAAGAAAGAAAGAAAGAAAGAAAGAAAGAAAGAAAGAACTCAGTAGATGTAAACAGATATATAACCAGTCATTCCTCTTGATGACTTGTATGTTAATGCTTTGTCCTTATTAAAGTCCTTCCAGCATCCAAAACATCTGAAATTGGATTTTCAGGACAGCACTTCTGGGGGATTTGAGAGAGGAGGTTTAACCCTTTACCCCATGTCTTTTTCTGATTTAAATAGCCTGCTACACCCAGTGGCATAGCTACGGGGGATGGTGCGGTAAGGACTGCAGGTGCCACAATGCACTGTGTAAGGCGACTCTCCCACTCGCTGTGAGAGCCATTCTGGGCAGCGATGGCCATATGCAGGAGCTACCTGGAATGACTCCGCAGCCAGGGAGCCACAGTTTTAGCTTACCACTGCTGTACGCTTAAGCAGCATCAAGTTTGGTTGCAGCTTACCAGCTTATTCCCTCCCTTCAACCTGACCAGGCTGGTCCAGCTGCAAATACTTTCTGTGTAGCTTAGAAAATGCAGGCAGGTACTTTTGTGATGGCTCTCTCTCTCTCTCTCTCTCTCTCTCTCTCTCTCCCTTTTTTCCTTTATACTCAGAGTTGCTCTAAGAGCAAGCCCATCACCAGATTCACTGTACACACTCGTGTATAAGTCAACCCAGGTTTTACCTAAATATCTTGACTTGTACACAAGTATATGCTGTGCTCATGGATCTCCCACCTTACTTTCAGTTTGGCCCTAAATAGATAAGGACCAGATCAACATCTGGATAAGAGACTACACACAGACCCAAGCAAATCATCCATGAATTTCCTTAAGGAAAAGTTTATCACCAGGATATATCTTTATTGTTTTTTATTATCTAGCAGATTTGCCACCCTTCATCAATGAGGTCTGGGTGGTTTACCAAATCAAAACCACAATCAACACAAAACACAACCATAGCAATAATAAAACAGTGAAACAATATAGAAAACCAGCATCAATTAAGACCCAAAGTGAGCATCTCTACATGACGATGGTGTGCAGGCCACACAAAAGGTGGTTTTTGCAACAGCTCCCAAGCTGCATGGGCATTTCAAGGTCACCAAAAGCACCTTGAATTGGACTTTTAACACATTTAACCCACTCTAAACCTTCCAGGTGGGACAAACTGCATTGAAGAAACCCAGTGTTTTATAAATGCCAGCAATTGCTCTTATCCCTCTAGCAGAGTTCTCCTTTGAACCTTTCATCTGCATTTCCAATTGGATGCTGAGAAGCCTTTGCAAGACTTTGTCATTGAAATGTGCCCCTTCACTTGCCGAAAGAAGCTTTGATATTTTGATTTTTTTTTTTCAATTACTGATAATAAAAAAAGAGTACCTTAGTCATCAACCCTGCTTATCAGAACTTCAGTACCAGGTTCTCAGAATGAGATTCTTTAACAGCCTGAATCATCGAGGGAGAAAGTGGCCAAAATGCATGAAGGAAAAAGCCCTTTTCATTGTAATGACAAATAATAACAAGCTACCTCTAAGCTCCGTTAATATGGATAAGCCTTTAAAGGATTAGGATCCCGTCTTGCTGAAATCATTATCCTAATTAGCATAAGATTAGTTTGCACAAACTTTGCAGGGACAGTGGAATGAAGCCAGCATAAATGCTCGGTCCCAAAGAGAATCCACTTTCCTGCATAATGAAGCATTGAATAATCGGCCAATATTAGGCGTGAGCCAAATTTTTTAATATGTTCCCAGGGGAAAGGGAACTGTCCTCAAAATGCTGTTTTAAAAAAATGCAGCACTTTGGCCAAGTATGCATTGTCAAACAATTCCTAACGTTGAAGTGAACTCTGAGGAGGAAAGCCCAATTGCAAGGAGACGCAGGCATCCTGGCAGCCCAATCTTATCTTTGAGACACACTGATGTATCTCCACATCTGCTGGACACCACTGTAAAAGTCTGTCCACTAACAGATGCACCATTGATCCCAGAAAAAGACACTGCACTAACACAGCTCAGAGGTTACCCAACTGCCCACCTGTTTGCATCTCCGTGATAGTAATTACAAGTCACGCCTCGTTATCCACTGGGGTTCTGTTCCGGAACCCCCAGGGATTAAAAACAAAAATCAGTGGATACCAAATCAGTGGAAAAATAGCTGTATAGACCCACTTCCAGGTTTCTTGCTCCTGCATTGTTGACTCAGAATGCATTGGTATCGATGCATCGGTATAGCCACTGGATGTGGTGAGGGCCCAATCCTGAACAGTGCGCGCCAGCTTACCGCTGGCACTCACTGTTGCAAACATGCCATAAGGCACGTTTGCAAGCCCTACTGCCAGGTGAGCACTGGTGGTAGCCCAGCGCAGGTCAGCGCTGGGGTAGCACTAGATGGCTGCCGAAGTTCCGCTGCTTAGCGGTCACATGGACCACTGAGCAAGGTAAGTGGGAGCATGGGAGAGGCAGGAAGGAGGCGTTCCAAGGAGGTGGAGGCAGGGGGAGGGTACGGAAGAGGCATTCTGGGGAGATGGGAGGTGGGGAGAGGGTGAGGAGGAGGCATTCCGGGGGGAGGGAGGGAGGCGGGATTCATCGCCCTATATGGATTCACCACCAACCTTTTGGGGATACTGGCTTTACCCAGGGGAAGGGGACAAAAGTCCCCTTGTCCCGAGGAGCCGTCGGCGGCTGCCTGAAGCTCACAGGATGCAGCAGCAGCCATTTTCTGCGCTACTGCAGCCCCGTGTGCTGGGCAGCTCAGGATTGGGCTGCCCATCATGGAATTTAATGGAAGGAAATCATTGTATTAGGAGCAATGGAATAATTGTTTAGTGGGGTGGGGAGGGGAAAGGGGAATTCTTCTATTCCACCTCTCCTGCCCAGCTATGGATGGCTGCTCAGTGCTGTTTTCTTTTCCATGATAAATCACAGCACCTCATGAACAAGCATGCACCCCCTTCTTCCTTACCTATCAGAGCAAGCTGGGTAAATTTTTTAAGCCCTTTGTAAGTAGCCAGAGGGGCAAGCAGGAGAAGAAGTCTTACTTCCTTCTCTCCTGGGGAGAGGAGCCCCACAGCCGTCTTTGCTGGAGGGCAGCCAGGGGCTTCTTGCCTTTGCCCAGCAAAGCCCCCTCCTTCTTAAGGAAAAGGTGGGTTTGTGGGAAGAGACAAAAACAACTGCTTTCAAAGAGTCTTGAAGCTTCTGCTGTTCAGCTTATTAATACTTTTAGATAAGTATGGTGTCTATTTTTTGTTGTCACTTCCTTCATTTTCTTTCTAGAACACGTAGCTTTGTACTGTATTTCAGAACCGTGTGGGATAAGTTTGGGAACAGGAAGCTCTTGCTCAAACGTGGTTCGAATAATGGAATACAGGCCATATGTTTATTTGCCGGATCCTGCATTTCCCCACTTATTGGATATGTCTTAGGACCATTTTGGATACCATTCTTAAGAAGGCGCATGACTCTCTGGCACTGTGAGGCACCAAAATCTGTTGTGGTGGTAATAACAGAGATAAAATCCTTGCTGTACGTTTGGACATTGCTTTAAAAAAAGAGAGAGTGAGAGAAAGCGCTATTACTTTCTTTACTTCCCCTGGTGCAGTGCAATTTTGGCTGTGAAGCACGAACATGGTGTTGGTGGTGTTGGTGTTCAGTTCCTGCTGTACATTTGGACATTGCTAAATAAGACTACTATTACTCTCTCTCTCTCTCTCTCTCTCTCTCTCTCTCTCTCTCTCTCTCTCCCCCAATAAGTTATTTGTTATTATAAGTTATCCGGCAAGTTATTAATAGTTGTAAAATAAAGTTATTTATAACATTTGTGATTATTATTATTTGTGAACCTGGGGGCCCCCACAAAAATGTTTCCAGTTGGGCCCCGCAGTTCCTAAGGCTGACCCTGGTCCTAGAAACCTTCTAGAAAGACTGAATCCTATCATCCTAGCTCGATCATTAGTGCTGCAGATGTTCTAGAATCAACGTGATTGACTCTCTATGAACTCTGTGAATTTAAACTCTGGTTAGTTCAAGAGGGCCCAGAACTCAGTGGTACTTGAACAGCTATACAATCATTATTATTTTCACAGAAGAAAAGCTGAACTCAGAATAGTTTCTGAGATGAAACTATTGAAATATCTGTGAAAAGAAATATCTGTGTCAGATCTGTGGAAGTGAGCGTCAGTAATAAAACTGTGTGGGTGTGAGAGTCAACGAGAAATGGATGTTCACAGAGGTATAACATTAGTATGACCATTACTGAGTTCCATTGGGCTCATCTTCCGTTCTCGATAATGTTGAGAATCTCCCCAGTGATTTATTTTCCATCCATTCGCTGACTAAATGCCAGCTTTTCTAAATGGAAGATTTAGAGTGGATTTAAACAGATAAAGTCCATAAAACCCACAACGATTCGTTCGGGATTCGGCGAGAAGAAGCAGATTGTTTAACAGGGTCTGAAGTTAGAGGGGGAAAGCTGTTGCTCTGACTTTCAATGTACGTCTCCTGCAAATTGAAGCTGTTTCCGCAGAAGACTTACTCATTATCTTTTGCTAATTTCACCCTCAAGTCTACCTGCTAATTTATTAGGCTGCTAAAAACATTCCGCAGCCAAAGCCAAGTATTTTTGCATGGATCCGATTAAAGGCAGCCCGACTTCATTCATGGTTGTAGGTAGAGGATGAGCTGAATGTTCACAGTGGAGAACTTTCCGGGTACGAAACTGCCCCCGTCCCAAAGTATAACATAAGTTGCAGCTATGAATATGATCTTCCTTTAGGTGCATAATGTGTTCTTTGCTGAACTTAAGGAGACACTGAATTAAAAAACAAAAGTCTGAGTAAACTCTATGGAACTCCTTGCCTCTCAGTTTACAAACCACTCTCCCCTTGAAGTCTTTCCAGCAGGGCCTAAAGACATTTCTTTTTACACCCAACTTCTGGGTTTGGAGCTTTTAATATGGATATTTAAGTTTTTGTGCTGATTCATTTTATGGCTGCATTCTTTTTTTATTGTGTGCTGTTGGATTTGAAGGAGATTTTTAGGTTGTATACTGTTTTTAGGGAATTTTAATGTTTATATTTCTATAATGTTTGAATTGACTTGTAAGCTGCTTTGAATGCCTGCTTAGGAGATAAAGTGGGATATAAAGAAACAAACCTAACCACATTATGGGAATGATAGTATTGACACTCCATGATCATCATCATCATCATCATCATCATCCCTTTATGAGCCTGACTTTACAGCTATTAAGAAAATGGTAAAAAAAAATGTTTTTACCTCCCCTAAAAGCACCAAAGATAGGAATACAGGATGGCATTTTAAGTGCTCTACAGACCAATCATATTAAGGGCTTACAGTGTACATCTGAGGGCTCACAGACACTCCAGTGGAGCAGGTGAATAGGTGACAGGGGTAGTTAGGAAGGATCAGGGTGGGGGCTAGGCTAGGCATTGAGTAGTTCATGGGGAGGGTGTCAGCAGCAGCCAGGCATACTAAGTTTAATCCCCCTTTCCAAACTGCCCCTTGGATTTATTCTAGCTAAGCAGCTGGTGTAAATTTGAGAAGAGCCATTGTGGCTAGGCAGTCTACAGGGAGGAAGGTAAGAAAGATTTTTACTTACCTGTCATGGGGTGTCTTCTTGTCCACCCACCCCCCCAAGCATGCAGTACTCACTCCATCAGCAATGCTGTGTGCTAGGGGTTGGTGGGGGGGGGGGAGTAGGATTTGACCCTTAACCTGGAATGGTTATCTCAATTGCATCCTTGTAGATACCCTCAAAGAGTTCTAAAGAGTGAAGCAAAACTGATATATCTTCTATAACATTTCATTCTTTTTTTTTTTTTTTCAGAACTTCATCAGGGAATACGCACCTAGACCTGCAGAGCAAGTCAGAACAGCAGTTAAAATTAATAGATGTATATGCAGTATATGTAGTATTGAACGTGGGATGGATCTGAATGTGTTATATGATTGTATGATTGTTGTATAAATGTTTTACAGCCATGTCTTGGAGTGCATTGAAATTTCGTTGTACTTTGTACAATGACAATAAAGTATACTATACTAAAAAAAAAACCAGTGAAGCAAACTCTTGAAGAGATACTGCAAGTTCCTCCACAGTACAGCCTGCTATTCAGTTATGCTTAACCATTTTAGTTTCAATATTGTTAACCCGTTCTGAGTGCTTTGAATGGGGTGGGTTTCAGTGGCGTCACTAGGGTTTGCATCACCTGGTGCGGGAGGTGTCATCCCCAGGATGCAGTGGGCAGGGTAACACTTTGGGCAGTGGGTGTGGTGATGCCCCATCGATCCACCCCTGCTGCTTTTTTACCTATAACTTTTGACAGAACAGAGATTTTGTTTCGCTGCACTGTGCAATGCATCAAATTGATATATAACATGATGGCATTATTTGAAAATACCAAGATTTTAAAAATTTGGGCCAGTAGTGATGTCACCCCCATGCACATCACCCGGTGTGGCCCACACACCCCCATAGCAATGCACTGGTGGGCTTAGAATTCTAATGAGAGAAAATTGAAACAGCTTCAGACACCTCCCAGATAGTTAAGACAATATCTAGCCCAAGTTACGTCCATTCAATTCCCATTTATCTCAATGGGAGAAAGCTACATTTCTGCTTTTTTTTCTCTGATTGAAAAAAAAATGGGACTTGCTGAACCAGGCTATGGTGCAGCTATGCCAGTATTGTGACAATGGTGTTGGTGCATCTCATGTTCCGCCAGCTTCTGTCAAATCCTAGAGGTTTTAAAGCATGAAGTTGCCCGTCAAAGTCCTTAACTGTGGCTGGATTCTACCCTTGCATTTTACAATAATCACATCTTCATCTCCCTGAAGAACATTGATTTGGCAAAACATGACATGTTAACGCAGGAAGTGTAGAATACCATATCTAATTGAATCTGCAGGAGATGGAAAAGACTGGCATGATATAATTATCCTAGCTAGTCTTGCTGCAAGACAAGTGAGTAAGCCCACTCTGTTTCAAATACTAGTATATGATTGTCCATGAGGGCAGGAGGTCTGGTCTAGAGGGTAGAGCCTCCATCTGCCTGAAGATAACATCCACAAGGTCGCCAGTTCGAGGCCACTGGCACCGTGCGACCTTGAAGCAGCTGACAAGCTGAGCCGACCTATTTCCATCTGCTCTGAGCGTGGGAGGGTGGAGGACAGAATGTTGTGACCAGATCAGAAAGAAACATCAGAATGTTGTGGTTTCTTGAAAGATAGAGCCTTCTTTCAATTGTAAAAATCCCTACGGGGATTTAAATTAGCCTGCCTATGTAAACCGCCTTGAATAAAGTCTTGAATAAAGACCAAGAAAGGCGGTATATAAATACCTGTATTATTGTATTATTATTATTCCATGACCTTATGGAACTTTTGTGACACCTCCAGGCTAGCGCAAGGGATTTGCTTCGGCCAACAGACAGATTTGCATTGCCCCAAAAATGAATGAATGAATGAATGAATGAATGAATGAATGAATTGGGATCTTATCTGTGCCAAGAATTCACTAGATGGTCCTTGGCAAGTAATTCCCTTTCTGCCTCACCTGCCATCTTCAGTAATACTCCTCAACTCCTTGACTATTTTACAGAGTACAGTAATTTATATGAAGCTTTTTGCATGCTTAAAACCGTTATATAAATGCCAAGGAGTTTTATTAATGCCTGGCATTAAAATATAGAGCACTGGAATCGAATATAGGATTCAGTGATTATCTGGTAAATATTTGGGTATTAAGAGACTAGCCAAAGAGTATGTGCCATAAAAATTATCAGCAGAGAATTTCTGGGATCAAATTGCATCTCTAGCAGAAATATGATTTCCTCCATTGGTGCTTGTCTCAACCGTTGTTGCATTCACCAGATCCACTTCACATCCATAGGTGGCTTAATTGCCGATCATGTTCTCAATTCAAAAGCACAGAAGGCAGCAACTATTATTTCAGCCTGCATATGCAAATTGGCCTACTAGTGAAAAAGCTTGTGCGCCTAGTTGCCACCCCCCCGTCCGTGCTGATCTTTGCAAAAAATGAATCTGTGGGTTTTCCTTTGTGAGTGGAAAATGGTGGATGTCTGCTGCATTCCTAAGTCACTACTGCTCAGGGAATACATGAATGAAGAACTGATTTAAAAAAAAAATGTAATGGTGATGTACTGCTAGAGAAACCACCATTGCCGCTAGCAATGGACAAATATTAAGATGTGGAATCCTATCCAGAAATCCAAGCATACAGCTGTGGGCTGTGTGCACACGGTCGCAGTTAAAGAACACCTCTGACCATTGGGAGGAGGCATTGCTCAGTGGAAGAGAAGCTGCTTTACACATGCAAGATCCAAGTTTCAATTCAATTCTCGGCTTCTCCAAGTAGAGCTGGGAAAGACCCAAGCCCAGTGACACCACTAGGGTCTGTGTCACCTGGTGCAGGAGGACAGCATGTCACTCCCATGATGGACCTCTCCCCATGCAATGGTGCATGACCACACCCACTGTCTCCTCCCACCAGTTGGTGGGTGTGGTCATGCACCATTGCCCCACCCCACTGGTTTTTTGGCTCTAACTTTTGATAGAATAGAGATATTTCAATGAGGTTTCTCTCATTGCATCCTACATGAAATTACACATCAAATGATATATAACATGATGGTATTATTTGAAAGTACCAAGATTTTAAAAAATTTGGCCAGTAGTGGTGTCACTCCCCCCTGTGCACATCGCCTGGTGTGGTCCGTACCTCCTGCCCCCACCTTTTGATGCCACTGCCCATGCCGGAAGTTCTGGAGAGGTATTGTCAGTTAGCCTAGACAACACCAGCTGAGACAATCTAATGATCTACCCCCACTGAAGGCAGCTGTTGCCTCTTATCACATGGCGATTGTCTGAATCCCCAAACTCTTGAAATGTAATTGGTGCTGCCAGAACTTACAACACTGTCATTCATTTAATATGGGAAATAGGAGATCTGAGTACTGGTAGGAAATGAGTGTGGCCATTTCTCCAGGTACAAGCTGAGTCATGTCTAGAGATGTGATCTGCCACCAAATCCTGCTTTTTGGGTGAAAACTGTCACTGGACACAGAAGGCAGTGAAAATATGAATTGCCAATGAATACGGCTCAAATCAAAATATTGGTCAAAATATTGCCTATCAAAATATTGGCATCCCTTCCAATGCCTTCAGTGCTCACAGGCAGTAGCTTTGAGTCTCTTGAAGAGATCCCTTCAAGCTCAGTTGCTGAGACCACTGCGCGTAACAGGGACTGAACCGGGAACCCCATACATCAGTTCCACCATTGAGCTGTGGGCCTTCCCCACGTTCCAAGTGCAATGAATTGAGCAAATGACAATTCTTCAGACAGAGTCAAATTGTTGATCCATCTAATTCGGTATTTCCTGTGTTCAGTAATTCCTAGTTTCCTGTGATTGGCTCCAGCTATCCAAGCCTACAAATGGGGTCTTTTAATTGCTGTAGCTGGAGGTACCCTTCAGGAGCAGTTTCACTTGGTGTCGTTCTTCAGAGCGGCACCTTGCAAAGTGATGAGTTGACGCCTCTTTGCTTTGCTGATAGCGTTGGCCACTTTTGCTAACCTTTGTCTGATCTGAAAATGGACATTATAACAATTCACTTTCCCTTTTCCTGTTCTTCCCCTTTTCTGCTCAATCTACATCTGACCGATTCTGCTTCTCGCCAGGAAAAACGAACGAAACAGATGGGGGATTAGACAAATTCATGGACGACAAGTCTATTCACAGCTATGACTCACGAAGGCTATATACTGCATCTAGGTCTGAATGCTACTGTAGAGGAGCAACAGCTGGAGAGGGCTATGGCCTTCCTGCTCTGCTTCTGAAGGCATCTGGTGGGCCTCTGTGGGAAGCAGGACTCTGGGCTAGAGGGAGCTTGTGTCTGATCCAGCCAAGCTCTTCTTGTGCTCTCCTCTTTTAAAACATGCAGTTCTCAAGAAACTCCATTCGACGTAAACGCACTGACCTATGAAGTGTTTACTGTTTTACAATAAGCAAACAGCCATCTGGTCCAAGTTAATGATGAGCAGGGGAGTCTGAGCAAAGCAATATTTCATGCAAAGATACTTTACAGAAAGCATATCATAAACAGGACACCGTTGGGGGAATCAGCTGATGCTGGAGCAATCCATGGTGCAGCAGCCAAATGAAAGCATTCCATTATCAGGAGACAACCCTCTCGCCTCGGTTCCTCAAGACACGCGGTGAGTTCAAGTTGTTCGTTTGTCAGGATGCCAGTGAGGAAATGCTGGGCAGGATCCAAAGAGTTGCAGATGGAGCATCTGCCCATGCATAAGTATGTCTGCCTCTCTTCCTAGGCCTCCGATCAGTAGCGTAGCCAGAGGGGGGCGGTGCACTAAGTACTGGTGGGCCTCTGGTGCAGGTGCTGCAACGTGCCATGGAAGAGGCCCCTCCCACTTGCCATCAAAGTAATTTGGGGCAGTGATGGCAAAGTAATTTGGGGCAGGTATACCTGCATGTTGCCCTTGCTGCCCCAAATGGCTCTGGCAATGAATGGGAGGGATCACTTATACAACGAGTTGCAGCACCTGCTGTATTTACCATGCTGGCCCCTTCTGGCTATGCTTCCAATCACCCAAGACAGTACAGTACAGTTCCAAAAAAGCAGTTGGGACAGGAAATCCTGAGACCCTTTGGAGAAATATTTAGCTCAGGAGCAGAGCATATGCTTTGTGTGCAGAAGATACCAGGTTCAATTCCTGCCATGTTCAGGTAGACCCCCCTCTGTAAAGTGGAAACTATCTGAGGTTTTGCAAGACTGGTTCTACAGAGATTTAGACCTGAAGATTTCTGGGAGTGACTACGAGGACACCTATGTAAGCACGTACATTTGAAGTTGCCTTATTCAAAGTCAGAGCATTGACCCATCTAATGTGGTTTGGTCCAGTGGTGTAGCTAGAGGGGGTACAAAGCACAAAATTTTGCAGGCTCCTGCAAAGCGGCCCCTTGCCCTACCCTTTGGAGCCATTCCAGGTGGTGGGAGCAAAACAGAAGCAAATGCAGGGTGACAGGAAGGCAAATTGTTACCCTGCACATGCCCAATCTCATCTGATCTCAGAAGCTAAGCAGGGTCAGGCCTGGTTAGTACTTGGATGGGAGACCGCTTGGGAATACCAGGTGCTGTAGGCTTATACCATAGTCTTTCGAGGCTGAAGGTTGCCAACCAATCAGGGAGGCAAATGCATCTGTTCTGCTCCCACTGCCTGAAATGGCTCCGAAGGGTAGGGGAAGGGGCTGTTTGCACAGCACATTCAGGCACCTGCAAAACTCTGTGCTTTGCATCCCCTCTAGCTACACCACTGTTCAGAAGCTCTTGACAAGAAGATGGCCACATCAAGCAACCTTCCCTCATCCTTGGTCTTTTATTTTGAAGTTACTTACAGCCCAATTGAGCCGGAACAATGTTGGAATGAGTAACAAAGGGGCTTCTGGCAGCACACGGGGCTGTGTGCTATTGGTCAGCCAGCAGTGAGGCTGGAGTGGCCCTGTGTGGAGCAATAGCCAGGAAAAAGCCCACTGATGAAGGTAAGTCAGTGGGGGAGGGTGGAACAAAAGTAGAACAGGGCAGGGGGAGGGTGGATTGGGTTCAGGGATGGGCAGGTTTGGTGGCAGCCGCCAAATCCTAATCCCCTTCCCGGACCTGATTTCGTGGCCTGAGTCTAAGCAAACCTGCCCAGCAATTTTGCTGGCACAGGTCCGAGTAGTCTCCTCTGTGCAATGGACACTGACCTTTGGGTAAGGGAATGAATGAACCCTTACCCAGAGGACACCCCTAGGGCTGTACCCGTCGGGATCCAGCACAAGCCATTTTGGCATGCCTACGTCAGGAAGGGGAAACATATCAGGAAGGGGGAGCACAAGATTGGGCTGCATTGTCCCTTCAAGTCTTCTGTTCTTCCCCCCATGATATCTCTTTCTAGTATCCCCCAACATATACCGATCTCCTTTCAATACCCGCAACTGGGAATTCCCACAATTGGGAATATCTCCGTCACTTCTGCTGCCTGAGACTGCATGGCTCCCAAGGATGAGTAGGGGCTTGTTGACTGGGTTTGCCTCTTGCCCCCAAAGGTCTAGGGTCTGTCACATTTCCCCCACCCACTCTGCATCTACTGTGACTCCCTGCTCCCCATCACATGCCGGTCTTCATTGGGAACATCCAGTGCGTCGCCCTCCCTAACTAGAGGGGTTGATTTTATCTCCATTTGGGTGCGGGGCTGACGTTGGGCAGACTGCCATTGGCACCTGCAGTCCCAGGGCCATTCCACCACAACACACTAAACAGGGGGGCAGCTGCTGAGCAAAAGGAGTGTCCATGCTGTGCTGTACGTGACATTAAAATATTCAAAATATGAATACTAAACGTTAAATCCAATTATTAAACCTTACTGGTTTTCCAACAATACCATCAGGCAGGCCTTGCCCTCTATATATGGTAGCCTTTCAGGACTTGACAATTGACCCCCCCCCCAAAAAAAAACCTAGTCTTCTCAGTTCAAAGTTGGCAACACAAACAGTGGATGACTTGAGCTCTTGGTGAACCGCAATATAATGCTGATAGTTTGGCTCAGGGAGTGGTGGTGGTCACCACTCTGCTCTAAAGGCACGTGATTTTTTTTTCTTTTTCTTTCTCTTTACAAACCCTGTGTTTTTCTGTTGGCTTAAATTTTATTCTTCCAGTCCAAGTCTCCAGACAGCTCCTTAAAACAAGTCTTGCGTGCCATCCTATACCTGTGGGAGAGACTATGATGAGCCCCTTCTGTTTAAAACTCACTGATGGAAGGAACAGTGGAGGCATTCTAACGGATTCACTGGCCTCCCTAATGGCATTTTAATTTTTTGTCCAAATTGGAATGCAATAAAAATTTGAAGAGTTATTTGGACAAGCCTTGCAAATTTCACATTCTGGCTTCCTCTGCTTATGTTGTGATCATGGAGAGAGAGAGAGAGAGAGAGAGAGAGAGAGAGAGAGAGAGAGAGAGAGAGAGAGAGAGAGAGCTAATGACTCAATTTCAGGTGGATTAATTTAACTATAGAACCCAGGCCATGGTTATAACAGAGGGATGGCTGGCATCTTGGGCAGAGTTGAAAGTGGTAGGCACTGCCAATATTAGTGCCCGGAGTCCGACCACCAGCCAGTCTCTCACTTCAGTGGGTGCCAAAATTAAGCAGTTATTCAGGACAGGTTGGCAGGCTAATCCGTTTGAGTTTTGATCTAGCCTCAATTAAAGAAGTCCACCCTTGCCAGCCTCAGGTCTTCAGCAGAATGTCCAGCATGAGAACCAGCAGGGTGTCAAATTTTTGTAAGGTTTGAGGGGGGGCTTTTAAGAAGATCCAGAAAGCTCCCCCCCCCCAAAAAAAAAACCTTAGTCGTCTTCCAGTGTTTATCTGTGAGTTTCTCCAACTCTCCCATGCCTCTGCTTCAGTAGTGTATTTATGGCTTCTTTATGATTTCAGGTTGCCATGTGGCCAATCAGATTGAGCTCCCATGGTGGCATCACAGGAGCAACTGAAACTTTTTTCCATGGCTTTCAGGCAGAGTGTGTATTGGCAGTTAGAAGGAGGACTCCTTGTGCACTGGGGCACATAGGCAAATGTGCATCCCATGGACAGTAAAGCTGTCACAGCTAGGTTGCCAGAGGCAGGTGTCATTGCTCTGCTCTGCTTTCAGCAGCCAGCACATTTGACTGCACATGCAAGTCCAAGAAAAGCCACCTTGACTTCCTTGCCTTGCTTGCTACCCTGAAACTAGCTAAGGCCACAGTCTAAGTTCCCTCGGTTTTCCTAGTAAGTCAATGTCTTCCTTTGATATGCCTTTGGATCAGGAGATTGCTGGGTGTCAGCACACCAGCCCCACAACCAATGCAACAATGTACATCTCATCCCACTAGAAGCAGCGAGTCATGGACTCTACGCTCACAACAGGAGAGGAAACTGAACGCTTTCCACATGCACTGCCTCCGACACATTCTCGGCATCACCTGGCAGGACAAAGTTCATAACAACACAGTCCTGGAACATGCTGGAATCCCTAGCATGTATGCACTGCTGAAACAGAGATGCCTGCGTTGGCTGGGTCATGTTGTGAGAATGGATGATGGCCGGATCCCAAAGAATCTCCTCTATGGAGAACTCGTGCAAGGAAAGCGCCCTACAGGTAGACCACAGCTGCGATACAAGGACATCTGCAAGAGGGATCTGAAGGCCTTAAGGATGGACCTCAACAAGTGGGAAACCCTGGCCTCTGAGCGGCCCGCTTGGAGGCAGGCTGTGCAGCATGGCCTTTCCCAGTTTGAAGAGACACTTGGCCAACAGTCTGAGGCAAAGAGGCAAAGAAGGAAGGCCCATAGCCAGGGAGACAGACCAGGGACAGACTGCACTTGCTCCCGGTGTGGAAGGGATTGTCACTCCCGAATCGGCCTTTTCAGCCACACTAGACGCTGTTCCAGAACCACCATTCAGAGCGCGATACCAGAGTCTTTCGAGACTGAAGGTTGCCAACAGTGTATATTGGCCTTTGGCATCCTTGAGCCCCCAAACCCCACTATTTTCTGTGTCTTCTATGCAGGGAAATGCACACCATGCTTAGTACTCCTTTGATCTGAATGTTGCAATTGTGGTTATAGGAAAAGTCTGGATGCACTGTCTCAGTTACCCCACGAGGTTGGGATTAAAAAAAAATACATAAGAGAATCATTTTTGATACCATGAGTGTTTGGGATGCTAGCCACACTTACCTGGGAGTAAGCCCCATTGAGTACAATGGGCCTTACTCCCGGCGTTTCCTCCCAGAGGCACTTGAAGGGGGGGGTCAGCACTCCGCGATCTACTCATTTTGCTTCGCGATCTACCGGTAGGTCGCAATCCACCTATTGAGCACCCCTGGTGTAGGCGATAGTAAGCTAGAAAAACTACCACTCTGGCATGGTCAAAAGAAAAAAAGTTTCATATGGTATCCCACCTAAGGCAATGTCCTTTTCACCATAGCACTCATGAGTTTACAAACCTCCATCTTTCTGGCCCCCATGCCCCCACTCTCTGCTTAGTCATCTCTTTTTCTGAACAAACATGGACAAATCTTCATATGGTCCTTATGGGGCACGCCTTGATTATGATTACAGTGGGCTCCTGTTAAGGTAGCAGCCCCAGGCCTGCTGGTAATTTGCAGGCTGTATAGAACCAGGCCCTGATGCCTTGGCCTGACTGAGCATAGCATCATGGGAGTGGCTGATGCAACACCAAGGCAGCAGGGACTGTCACCTGGTATGTCACCCCACAGTGACTCAGCACATCAGCAGATAATGGCTCGCTCTGATTGGCTGAAGCGAGTATATACTTCAGCCAGGGCAAGCTCCTGTGTGGGAGATGCAGAGTGGAGTTTGTGCTGAAGGCTACGCCAGTGTGTTTCGTGACTCGTGTGCTACTGGACTGTTTGCTTATCAAGTCTGCCTTGGTCTGTATATACTGTACATAGTAAAGGACATTTGGTGGAGGACATCTGCCGTGTGTCGTCTTCATTCCCGGGAGTGCTGCCGTCTGGCCTTGGGAGATAGTCGCGCTGAGCGTTGGGCTGCTAGCTCACTGCAACAGCTCCCCTTATTCGTAAGTTCAGTACCTGCGCGTTTGACTCAATGTGGGGGCTGACCCATCCTGGAGGGCCTCACGTGACCTCTCGAACATGACCAGAAGTGCCTTCTCGTCATGTCCAGGAGGTGTTCAGAGGTCCGGGGAGGCCATGCACAGGAATGCATCTTCTGTGGATACCGAGGGCCCATTGTAATTGTACACATTTTCCTGTGGCTCAGAACAATCTCATCTATACTGCCAAACAGGAAGAGCCACCTAAACACACATTCCAAAAACAAGCATGGAACGTTGAAAGTGAAAGAAGTGCCGCATGGCTGGGTTTTATGCCAGTGGACCTAATAGACTACTGTTTTTAGACTACTCTTTAGCGCTTGGAGTGTCTCATGCAAATCTACAGTAACACGGATTATTGACCAAAAGGACTCTATGGAATCCTTGGGGTGTTGCTAAGATCTATCATGTCACGGAGTATTTAGGAACTCTTTCCCACACAGATCAATGCGTAAATAGCCTCTGACGGCGTCAGTGGATTCATGGCTCTATATTGCGTTATGGTGTGTGTCAATCTGGTTCCATAGACTGTACCACATCGTTCCTTATGAGTATTCAAATAAAAGCAAGGTGATAAGATTGCAGGTCTGTCGTTAGCAAAATTATTCAAGCAGATTTCATTCATTTCTTGAGGACAATTGGACATTTTATTGGCACCCTTCTATGCAAAAATGGGTGTAATCACAGTTCAAATGAGTGAGCAACCTCATGATAGCTGCAGTTGGGGGGGAGGAATATTTTTGAATCTCATGCACAAAACTTTCTGCATGTCCACAGACGTTTTAACCTGAATTGTGCCAAAACATCTAGACTCTTGCAAAATTTAAACTTTTCCATGCTCTTTCCACAACACTAGAACCCAGAGTAATTAAACCGATTTGGCAGGAGATTCAGGAGAGAACAAAGGAAGTCTCCCTTCGCATAGCACAAAAATTAACTTGTGGAACTCACTGCCTTGAGATGTGATGATGAGCATTAGCTTTGGTGACTTTCAAAGGAGGTGTATGCATGGGGGAGCATATCAGTGAATACCAGTTGGGATGACTACATGTTGTTTCCAGTTGTGGGGGAGCCACGGTTCTACTAATTGCGGGGGAGTCATGGTGGGAGAGGGGTGTGAGTTTCCTTTTGTGGGCTTCCCAGAGGCATCGAGATCGAGAAGGGTTTCATTCTTATTGAAGCACACCCATTCTGGAGACATTGGCCATGCACCAGAGGTTGCAATGTTATTTGGCTTCCCAAATAATTTTTGATTCAGCAGAGATAGACTTATTAACTGAATGCATGAATTATGTTCCTTCACCTCAGTCAGTTTCCCTACCCTGACTGCCAGTACTGCTAATCTGCCTCTGAAATCCCAGTTTATATTCAAGAATGACTTAGTAATTCACTGTGTCATGACCTGCTGTGATTGTTGACAAGTGTTATAATGACTGCTTAATTACGGAGCTCCAAAGCTGATATGTATCTGGGTTTCCACAGAGCTAATATAGTAGGGGGATAATGAGTTAAGCAGGGTATAGTTGTTAGTTTTATCTATCTACTTGTGCAGGGTGGTCATGATGAAATGCACACCGGGCAAGATTTTGTCAACATGGGTATTTATACAAATGTTCCCGGGGTTAAAGAGAGTGGGGCACCCCAGTGGCATCACTAGGAAGGTATGGGGTGGAGCACATGGGGTGGAGACACCACTACTGGCCAAAAAATTTTAAAATCTTGGAATTTTGAATAAAACCATCATGTTATACGTCATTCAATGTGTAATTTCATGCAGAATGCAATGAAACAAACCTCATTTAAATATCTCTATTCTATCAAACGTTATAGCCAAAAAACCACCAGGGCGTGGGGTGATAGAGCATCACCACACCCACAATCCAGGGCTTTGCCCCGCCATCTGCATAGAAGAAGGTCCATCATGGGGGTGACATGCTGGCCTCCCATACTGGGTGATGCAAACCTTAGTGACGCCACTGGAGCAAACCCTACTTACACGCATACTGTAGTCACTGATTCAGGGTATTATGTGGCAGAGAAGATGTGGACAATTCAATGAAAATTCACTGTGGACATGTCACTGATCTGTTCTTGATCATGTTCAATTGTAGAGAGGGTTTGGAGAGCATTATATACCAAAGGCAGAAAAACAAACTGAAGATAACACATGAACCTCTCTTAGGCCAACTCAGATCATTGGTTCAGTATTGTTGGATTGGCCATGGATCTCAGAGGGACCTCTCCGAGCCATACTTGGAGATGGCAGGCATTGAGGTGCGGTGTGTGACATGCTTATACACGTCACTGGGTGCCTGCCAGGTCAGCATGACCCAAGCCAGTACTGTAATTTTTGAGCTGAATTGATTGAAAAGAGGCCTCAGTTTCTATAGGTGTCAAGGAAGGCCACATTTCACACACACCCTGCCCACCATAGCACATTGGTTTGAGTTCTATTTCTTGCCTGACTTCTATTTCTTGGGAGCTTCCATGAACAGTAGCACCTCACTTGCACAGCACATTTTAGTCTGAGAACAAAGCCACATTTTGGAAGCTTCCTGACCTGTAGTCAACAAAGACCACAGCTAGTTAAACCTTCATTGCTGCACCATCAGAAGGGTGCAAAACAATAGAAGCACCCAAGTAGAGCTAGGCATGAGTGATCACCGATCATCAGGTCTCAAAGGCAGGTTCTGCGATGAGCTCCTCCCACAGAAGATCCCATCATTTTCATGGACATTTAAGGTATAAATAGCTGGGTTACCGGAACAGTCATGAAGGTCTCTTTGAGGTAGGGGAACCTTCATTCCTTTACCCTGGAGCAAGCCTCTGCTGCCCCAAAGGATCTCCTTGCATCTGTGCTGGTGCAAATCTGAGGGACATATCAGGGAGGAAAGGGGTACACAGGCATATGACGTAAGCTAAGAATCTCCCAACCACGCTTTCTCAGTAGCTTGCCACAGACATGCTCTTCTGCTGTCTGTGATCAGATTCCTGCTACTTTTGCCTCTTCCAAAGTCTGTGGGGTGCTGCCTTGGCTCAGGTGGGTCAGGAATAGGCTCAGCTTACATCACCCAGCATGCAGCCTCACCTCATCTTGGCCTTCTCCCGAGTCCCTCTCCAGTGCTACCCCCACTCTCTTCCAGCCTCTGCCTCCTCTCAAAGCCTTGGCTTGCAAATCAGATGAAACCAGCCTGCGCTGGACATGTGTGCCAGCAGCAGGGTATCTGCAAGTGCCAAGAATGCTTCAAACAGCCATGACTGTGATTGTCTCCCATGAGAAAAGGGCTTGGCTGGTTTGTGTTTGTGTGTTCATACTGAGATCTGTTTGAGGAAAAATACATTTGGCTACATAGCGCCTATGGTAAGGTGGAAGAAGGGAACCTGATGATCTCTGCTGTGGATGGCTTTTGTGTGCATGCTGGATCAGGGATTCCAAGTGGGAGGGGTTCAGGGATTAATTACACATTTAGCACCCACTTTTTAGAATGAGAATCTGTCGGGACCCACCAGAAGTGATGTCATAACCGACAGTGACATCAAGCGGGAAAATTTTTAACCATCCTAGGCTGCAATCCTACCCAGGTGGAAGTTCCATTTACTATCATTGTTTAAAGAATATACATAGCAGCTTGTTAAAAGTACGGGTCTGTAACATTTCCCCAAATGCAGTCACATACCATGGGAGCAACAAGTCTAATATATTAAAAATAAAATATGGGGACCCACCTGAAATTGCCTCGTGACCCACCTTGTGCGTCTCGACACACAGTTTGCGAAACAATGAATTAAGCCATTTCTGCCCAACGTTGCATAAACGCAAGAGGGATCAAATGCGTACATCTGTGGGCTGGTCAGAAATGAATTAACTTTGCAAACAGAAGTGTTGTGTGTGAGAGACACTTATTGAGAATGGGGAGCACCATTGGATCTTGGATTACTAAGGAGAGGGAAACCTGCTGTTTTTTTGGTTGTATTGTGTATCCCAGCTCTGGGACCTGGGGGGAAAAAGCATCTAGAGTAGCAGAGAGGGACAGGAATCTCATGCTTTGAACACTAACATATGGATGTGGGTGTTAAGTGCGCTTAAAAAACTGTGTGTGCACCACCGAAAGAGACACGCTTTTTCTGCTGCGGGCCGCTACAATTTTTTTCCCCTGTTATTGTATCTGATGAGGTGGTGATTGTCAGGACTGTGTAAATGTTTTCTTGGTTTCCTGCAGTTGTTAGCCACTTTGAGCATCTCTTTTCAGAACGAGAAAGGCGGTGTGTAACTACTTTGGTAGATAATTCCCACTCCTATACCAGCTAGAGCGAGTGGAACGGTCACATGGGCCATCACAAATGAGGCATAAGGCACGTTGTGGCAGCGTGGAGGGCCACAACGCTGGTGGCAAGTCCTGCACTGGCCTGCTGCCAACACTCAGAGGCCTGTGTTTGGTGGAGCAGGTAAGCTCTCCACTGGTTGATGGGGGAGGCATTATGAGGCAGGGAGGGGGTGGTTCAGATCCAGGAGGGAGGCAGGAATGGCAGCTGCGGCTACCGCCACAATCTTCCTGGGCTTGAAACCCCAACACAGGGCTGTCCAGATTTGTGCCAGCAATATCACTGACATGGATCTGAGTAGCCCCATAGAGGCTGTTGGGGCTGGGGTAAGGGGATGACTGTCCCCTTCCCCCGAGCAGACCTCCAGTAGTCTCTCTGCACCAGCACTGCTGAATCACAGCACAAGACTGTTGTTAGGATTGAGCTATAAATGTGTGTGTTGGCATCCTTCGGTCTCGGAAGACTATGGTGTCACGCTCTGAATGGTGGTTCTGGAACAGAGTGTCCTCTCCAGTGCGCGAAGCCTGGGTAAAGTAGGTATGGAGGATAGGCTGTTACCCATGCAGCAAATCCCCCCTCTCCACGTCGCTGAAATGGTCCAATGGAAAGGCAGAGGCCAATACGGTTGGTTCCAGCAGCGTCGCAGGAGTTGCCAGAACGTGACTGTGTTCAGCCATATAGTTAGAGCTATAAATAGGACTATACAATTTCCATACCTCCGTGTGACCCCTGGGGCCAAAATGCTTACTAACAGGGATGGCGGTATTGGGATATACTCACATGAACATTATGTTGTGTGATCCAGCAGTTAGGATGGTGGGATACTCCAATTCATGCTTTGGTGACATGGCACCAGTTGCTGCTCCCCCACCGGTGGTTTGATGGGGCTTTGTCCCCAAAGCATTGAGAGTCCGGAAGCAGACCATTCTTATTACTTTGGGGTGGCCTGTTCAGGCTGAAATGCAAGGTGTAAATATAAAAAGTAAAAAATAAAACGACTGATGATACTGACTTCAAGATTTCAGATGAAGAACTGACCATCTCTACGTAGATCTTTAAACACTGCTCACATATCCTGAGGTGGAGGAGAATACAAACTAGTGAAACGTGACCCAGTTGTGTTTTGGGTTTTTTTTGCTCCGTTAACTTCAAGGCTGTATCCTTGGAAGTGTTTCTTTGATCGCTCCAAAGCTGGAGTGACAAATTTCATTCGAAGAACGGCAAAAGCGCTTTGCTTTTTATGAACCCCTCCTTCGTACATTTTCATCTCATTTTTTAACTGAGTTGGAAGTTAATTACAGACATTATCATCTCCAGGTTGATAATCGTTTAATTTACGCTTGCGTGTGCAGCTGTTGCAGGTGGCAAAAGGAAGCCAAGAGCCACATGGCCTGAAACAAAATATTATTCACTTGATTGAGAAGATATGACATTAAATATAACAATAATGGATAGTCCGGAGGAAAGGCCATATGCCAGAGTAGCTGTTGTGCTCAGAAGACTCCAGGAATTTGTCTTCTACTCATGTGATTAATTAGGTGCATACACTCAGTGGCATAGTTAGAGGGGGTGCAAAGCACTAAGGACGTAATCCAGCCCTTGATTTGCAGGCAAGCCCCTTGCACCGGCCCAGGAGGATCGCCAACGTGCCGTAAGGCACATTTGCACCTCCTCGGGAGGGGGCTGGGACAGCGCTCAGAGAAGCACCGGCCTGCGGAGGCTGACACAAGCCTCCACACCGGCTTCCTCCAAGCACCTTACGTTGGCATGGCTGCGCCGACACAAAGCTCTGAGGTAGGCAGGGGGACAGGAAGGAGGCAGGAAGGAGGCGTTCCTGGGCAGGGGGAGGGCGGGCAATGGACAACCCCGGGGATGGGCAACCGGGAAGCAGGGCTGGAAGTTATGCTAGATCCCAACCCCCATTCCCAGGGAGAACGAAGCAACTCTAAGTTGCTCCACGCTCCTCAGACTTATGCCACCTCAAGAGGTGGCGCAAGTCCAAGGAGACACATAGGGGCCAGCAGCCCTTACCCGGCGGTATGGGAAAATGTTTCCCCTTGCCTCTGGCTGAGCCGCTTATGGCCCCTATCCTGTGCTGTTTACAGAGCAAGCCTTTTGACTTGCCTGTTCCAGCACAGGATAGGATTATGCCCTAAATTTTGCAGGTGCCTGAAAGTGCCATGCAAGTGGCTCTCCCCCTCCCCTTTGGAACCGTTCTGGGCAGAGGAGCAAAACAGCGGTGGAATGAATGCCGAGTCAAGGGGCCCTTGACTTGAGTGTTTTGCCAAGTCTTCCATGCGCATGACTGGAGTGTAAACAAGTCAGCAAAAAATGCTGATTTTTCGTGACTCGGACTCAAATCACGTGACTCGAGTTCCCCACCATGAAGATCCTGAATCCCTTGTCCCAAAAGAACTGCAGAGGAATGCTTCCTACCAAACAAGCCTATCCTTTATGAAATGCCTGTTAATTAAATGTTTCCAGCTGATGAAATAGTTTTGGTATAATCTCCACAGACATTTCAGCTCTGCATCCTTAATTGCCATGTCTCAGGTCAAGTAGATAATAATGCATTTTCTCTAGTAGAAGTAAAAGAAAGAAAGGATTTGCCCCCTTGGTTCGCACTGCTAAGCTCTGTGTTTGCTGAAGTAGTAAAGCCTGTGCAACACTATACCAATATAATGAGGTAATTGTTTAATTCAAAGTTATTTGCTTCAAATTAAATAGACTCCTAAATTATTTTAATTTCTGTCTCTTCTAATTAGCACCATTTTGTGTCTGTTTCATTTAAACACAGCGGTTGCACCAGATTCACCTTCAGGAGCTTTTTTTCACTATGTTCGAGGTCCTGAGGGAATTATTGCAATTAAAATGGAATTGATTTTATTACATAATTCTTCCCCCAGAAACACAAAACAAAAATTAAATCGTGTGTTCAAAGTATTTTTTTCCTGGGAACATTCCGGAAAGTTCTGCCATAGTTAAGCCCAGAAGCTGCAGGCACTGGAGGAAAGAGGGAAGGCTCATGAGGCCAAGGTTTGGTTAATAACTCATGAAAGTTCATGCAGAAGTTGGACTCTGGTTTAAAGAAAGGGCTCTGCTCTCAGCCTGGTCAGTTATCCACTCATAAGGATGGGCGGATGCTATCTGCTCAGCGTTGATTTTTGAAATTCAAGCACCACACAGATGTTGGTAACTTCAATTACAGCGCAATCTGTTTTGCCAGATTCCCAATCCAAGCTCTGCCTAGAGAACCTATGCCCACTTTTAGCTAATTAACTCCCCCCCCCCTTTTTTTTTTACCAAGTACTGTCTCTAGTTCTGCCTTGCAGTCCTGCTGGACCCCACCACCAGGGTAGCTCGCCTGTTCAATCTGCAGAGGTCCCCTCTCCTGCCAGCAGCCTCCCACTACTACAGCAGCCCCTTGGTCCTCAGCAGCCACACACCAAACTCCAGTGTCTCTGCTCCAGCAGTCTCCAAAGTCCATTAGTCTGCTCCAAAGACCATCAACAGTTCCAGTTGTCCTCAGAAGTCCATCAGCCATTAGTTTCTCTGTCCAGTTCATCTGTTTCTTGAAGCCACTCAGTTCTCCTCAAACTTGCACCACCTCAAGAGATGGTGCAAGTCCAAGGAGATGCATAAGGGCCAGTGGACCTTACCTGGAGGTAAGGGCAAATGTTTCCCCTTGCCTCTGGCTGAGCCGCTTATGGCCCCTATCCTGCGCTGGATACAGCGCAAGCCTCTTGGCTTGCCTGTTCCAGTGCAGGATAGGATTGTGCCCATAGTGAAAGTATTTACAGCCAACAGGGATACAAACGGTTCCAAAGAGGCACAGGTCAAGATGTAAAAACACCATTTGCTTTATCACTGGTTCATTAGATGTACTCTTTATCCTGGATTGATTGACAACTACTGCAGCCAATGGAAGCAATACAGCATCACACTTCCAGTCAATGCCATCGCTATAATGCTGTTTCAGCCAGTGCTCTACTTTCCAGGAATGTATTTGTTATGTATGCAAGTTTAATGCAGGATTGAAATCAATTGGAACCAATTGGCCCAGTCTCAAGATCCTACTGTCCTATTGGCCCTCTATTTTAGCCTGCCAATCGGGTGGACTGAGACTGATTAAACAGCCACTATCATGGGGAATCTGGGCAGAGGTAAGGGGTATAAAGCAAGGGGTGTTTGTCTTGTGTTTTCATTGCCAGGTTCTGTTCTGAAGATGAAATAAATGTGTTGAGCTGCTATCTCTTGGCCTTCATTTATTCACATGGACCCCCTATTTAACAGTACATATTATTTATTCATTTCAAAGATTTTTTCCCCCCACTTTCTTGATTAATGCTCAAGGCAGCTGGCTCAAAAAGAACATACAAAAACTTTCTCCAAAGAATTCATCCAAATAACTCCATAAAACTGCAGCGTACAGCACATAGCCCACCCATGGCAGCAAAACAGTCACATTTATGAGAGGGAGCATAGAAGTTATTCATTACACAAGGGATAAAAGCATGAATAAGAGCAACTCTGATGTATTCATGCATTCAGATAGTTTGTTTGTTATTAGTCTTAAATGGCACTCTTGAACCGGAACGACTTTGATACCTTTGATGAACCAACAGTAAAGAAATATTTTAAGATAAATAAATCCATAAAATTAGCAATCCTCAGTGGCTGACATGCAACAGAAGATCAGATGGTAAGCCATATTTGACAGCTGACAACTTACGGGATTTCATGTTTACAGCTGAACAAAACCAAACAATCAAACTTTTCCGAGTGGTGAAGACCAGAAGTGATTGTGAGGAGCTCCAGAAGGATCTCTCCAGACTGGCAGAATGGGCAACAAAATGGAAGATGCGCTTCAATATCAGTAAGTGTAAAGTCATGCACATTGGGGCAAAAAATCAAAACTTTAGATATAGGCTGATGGGTTCTGAGCTGTCTGTGACAGATCAGGAGAGAGATCTTGGGGTGGTGGTGGACAGGTCGATGAAAGTGTCGACCCAATGTACGGCGGCAGTGAAGAAGGCCAATTCTATGCTTGGGACCATTAGGAAGGGTATTGAGAACAAAACGGCTAATATTATAATGCTGTTGTACAAATGGATGGTAAGGCCACACCTGGAGTATTGTGTCCAGTTCGCCGCATCTCAAAAAAGACATAGTGGAAATGGAAAAGGTGCAAAAGAGAGCGACTAAGATGATTACTGGGCTGGGGCACCTTCCTTATGAGGAAAGGCTACGGCGTTTGGGCCTCTTCAGCCTAGAAAAGAGGCGCCTGAGGGGGACATGATTGAGACATACAAAATTATGCAGGGGATGGACAGAGTGGATAGGGCGATGCTCTTTACACTCTCACATAACACCAGAACCAGGGGACATCCACTAAAATTGATTGTTGGGAGAGTTAGAACAGACAAAAGAAAATATTTCTTTACTCAGCATGTGGTTGGTCTGTGGAACTCCTTGCCACAGGATGTGGTGATGGCGTCTAGCCTGGACGCCTTTAAAAGGGGATTGGACAAGTTTCTGGAGGAAAAATCCATTATGGGGTACAAGCCATGATGTGTATGTGCAACCTCCTGATTTTAGAAATGGGCTATGTCAGAATGCCAGATGCAAGGGAGGGCACCAGGATGAGGTCTCTTGTTGTCTGGTGTGCTCCCTTGGGCATTTGGTGGGCCACTGTGAGATACAGGAAGCTGGACTAGATGGGCCTATGGCCTGATCCAGTGGCGGTGTTCTTATGTTCTTATGTTCTTAATGATGCCAGGAACTCTAAGGGATCAATCCTAAGCTCGCTTGGTGCCGCGCAGGATGACAGCATCAAAACAGCTGCTGCTGTGTCCTATGGGGCCAGAGAAGCAGCCAGAGGGCTCCTTGGGAATAAGGGAACATTGGTTCCCTTATCCCATGTAGAGTCCCAGCAGTCCAAATGTGTCTAAGAGCCACACCAGACCAAGGCGACCTGTGTCAGGCTCCAAGGCCTGAGAGGAGAAATAAAATTCAGTGGCACCCTCTGCTGCTCTCACTGCCCCCTCCCAAGCTGGAACCACCTCCTGGGTCACACTCTCCCTGTCCATTTTCCTTCCTTCCATTACCCAGGAACACTTCCCCACCACCTGGCATGGAACTTAAAATCCTCAACTCCTGCGGCATGTTCCACCAGTGCAGAGGGCCAGCTCCAGCTGGTACTGGCCTCTCCACCAACATCTCTCCCTTCCTGGATTCCGCAATGTGCCTTTGACCACATTTCGATAGCCATTGCCAGGTCAGTGCGTGAACCACTGGCACTGCCCCTGCAGAGGGCTGCCCATCATTTAAAGTTCAATATAAACATTTGACAAACATTTGAAATGTTTCATTCAAAATCTGAAAATTGAAAAATTGGAAAAATAATGTTTTTCGGACTGTACTTTCCTCTAGTATATCAGGTTAACAGTCGTACGGATTTTCATCCAAGCAATATTTGCTTTTAATCCTCAGGCGGAAGAATGGCTATAAGGAGGACTTGCAATGGTTTAGTCTTTACAGAAGCTTTCACACTGAACATCATTTCAAAGGAGCATTTTTCCTGTTCAATTTTTTTTTTTTTTTAAATCTAACTATTCCTTAAGGGAAAGAAGATATTAAAAATTACTCACAGTTGCTCCCTGGCAGCTTTTAAAGACATACAGATATTTCATTTTTAAGTCCCATTTTATTTCTCCCTTGCTGCTAGCATCGCAATTCTGTGCCTACAAGGATTCCGTCTCATTGAAGTCTACTCAGTTGTATTCCAAACCAGGATAGATCATGTAGTGGAAAGTGTGGAAACTAATTTGCACCCTCATAAGAACATAAGAACAGCCCCACTGGATCAGGCCATAGGCCCATCTAGTCCAGCTTCCTGTATCTCACAGCGGCCCACCAAATGCCCCAGGGAGCACACCAGATAACAAGAGACCTGCATCCTGGTGCCCTCCCTTGCATCTGACATAACCCATTTCTAAAATCAGGAGGTTGCGCATACACATCATGGCTTGTAACCCGTAATGGATTTTTCCTCCAGAAACTTGTCCAATCCCCTTTTAAAGGCGTCCAGGCCAGATGCCGCCGCCACCACATCCTGCGGCAAGGAGTTCCACAGACCAACCACACGATGAGTAAAGAAATATTTTCATTTGTCTGTCCTAACTCTCCCAACACTCAATTTTAGTGGATGTCCCCTGGTTCTGGTGTTATGTGAGAGTGTAAAGAGCATCTCCCTATCCACTCTGTCCATCCCCTGCATAATTTTGTATGTCTGAATCATGTCCCCCCTCAGGCATCTCTTTTCTAGGCTGAAGAGGCCCAAACGCCGTAGCCTTTCCTCATAAGGTAGGTGCCCCAGCCCAGTAGTCATTCTTAGTCACTCTTTTTTGCACCTTTTCCATTTCCACTATGTCTTTTTTGAGATGCGTCGACCAGAACTGGACACAATACTCCAGGTGTGGCTTTACCGTTGACTTGTACAATGGCATTATAATATTAGCTGTTTTGTTCTCAATACCTTTTCTAATGATCCCAAGCATAGAATTGGCCTTCTTCACTGCCGCCATACATTGGGTCGACACTTTCATCGACCTGTCTACCACCACCCCAAGATTTCTGTCCTGATCTGTCACAGACAGCTCAGAACCCATCAGCCTATATCTAAAGTTTTGATTTTTTGCCCCAATGTGCATGACTTTATACTTACTGACATTGAAGTGCATCTGCCATTTTGCTGCCCATTCTGCCAGTCTGGAGAGATTTTTCTGGAGCTCCTCACAATCACTTCTGGTCTTCACCACTCAGAAAAGCTTGGTGACATCTGCAAACTTGGCCACCTCGCTGCTCAACCTTCCTGCCCTGTCACTGATCGTAGATTCCCCAGTTGGAAACTTGCTAACTAATAGCTGTTTAATAGATCACTATTTGATATTCAATGTTTGATAAACCTGGAGGCAGTTGAAATAAATATCAGGAGGAAAGGAAATGTTTGCGAGATGGACAAGCTAAGAGTACAATCCTGACAAAGGCAAAAACTTACATTTATAAGTCCCACTGAACTCAGTTGGAGACAATATGCTTATTAGAAATACAGGGGGTCCTTTTTATCTGTGGGTTTGGAACCCACAGATTTGACTCAGCACAGGTCTAAAACCCAATCCTGAATGTGAGTGGAAGCACCTTCCAGGTATATCCAGGAGGTTTTATATGGCCCAGCTATGTGTGGCCTCTCCAGGTCTAGAATACTTTCTGGAGGTGTTGAAAAGGCACTTTTCCCACAAAACCAGAAGTGCCTTTCTGACACTTTGGGGGGGGGCATTCTGAGGCTCATAGAGGCCATGTGTGGCCTCCCCAGGCTTCAGAACACCTCCAGATGTGACAGGAAGGTGGTTCTGGTCACATCCAGAGATTAGGAGAGTGCCCCAACCATTGGATTTGGTTATCTTCAGGTTTTGGCATCCAGAAGGGTTCCGGGAACAGAACCCCTGTGTATGCTGAGGGCCAACTGTACTAATAACTCAGTGGTAGAACTGATGTTATTTAGCTGAAGAGCTCAGCTGCTCCTGATATGGTTAATAAGGACATCTTTCTGAAATCCAATACATGGGCCATTGGCTGGCCTTGGTATAAGGCAAGGTCATAGCTTCATAGCATTAGAAAGGTAGTTAGATTTTGGCATGGGGTGGCACCATCGCGGACTTTTGCCCCAGGGCAGGGCTGGGGACATCTTCCACTGCTGGTATTGCACAGCCTGCTTTCAGATGATTCCACCTGCCCGTTAAGATCACCTGAGTAAGCTTTACTCCACTTGCCAAGGCCAGTTGATGTTTGGTAGGCAAACACACCATCAAGGCTTTCTCTTCCACTGCCTCTCAGCTTGGAATGCCTTCCTAGGGTGTGTTCATGCTGCTGAACTTTAGAGCAGTGTTTCTCAAACTGTGGGACAGGACAACTAGGTGGGTCACGAGCCAATTTCAGGTGGGTCTCCATTCATTTCAAGGTATATTTTAAATATATTATATTTGATGCTACCATGGTATGTGACTGCATTTGGGGAAATGTGACAGATCTGTACTTTTATCAGACTACTATGTATATGTTTTTAACAATGATAGTCAATGGGACTCCCAGGTAAGTGTGGATAGGATTGCAGCCTTTGGGATGTTTGGGTAATTTTTTTAAAACAGATCAGCAACTGCTTGGGAGGGTTAGGTGAAGGTGAGGCTGATTTCATGGTTTTCCAGCTACCCCAAGAGGTGTAATGTAAACACTGTCCTTCAGACTGTTTCTTGATTCCTGCCAGCTTAACCAGAGATAATTGACTTGGAAGCAATTCATTCAGAGGCATTTATGGAGGATGCCATTTCAGTACCCTGGGCAGATCATTCTAGTTGTCAGATTCAAACATGGGCCATTTCTGTCATCAATTGCTTAAAGCTACAGCAACAGGAAAAAAGTGCAATTATATATCTGATATCTAGTTTTGAGCATCCTGCTGTTTATGTGGTGGGGAGTGCCATGTGCAGAAAGAGAGCTAAAAGAGAGTCACCAGCGGAGGTGAGGGGGATGGCAGCAAGAAAGAGGGCCTTCTAAGTGGTGGCTCCCCATCTATGGCATTCTCCCCCCCCCTTCCTGGAATTGAGAACAGCTCCCTCTTTACAGTTCTTTTGGCAGGGTCTTAAAACCTTTTTATTCAGGGAAGCCTTTTTATGCTGATACAGGGGGGCATGGCTCTTTTTTGTGAACGTATTTTAATCACGATCCAAGTTTTATTGTGCTTTATTGTGTAAGCCGACTTGAGTGCCCTTTGTTGGGATAGAAAGGTAGGATACAAATAAATAAATAAATAAATAAATAAATAAATATCTGATTCCATATGAAGGAGGGAGTGAGAGAAACCAAACAAAAACAGTATAGCATTTGGGCCTCTTCAGCCTAGAAAAGAAATGCCTGAGTGGGGGCATGATTGAGACATCCAAAATTATGCACTGGAAGGATAGAGTGGATAGAGATATGCTCTTTTCCCTCTCACATAACGCCAGAACCAGGGAACATCCACTAAAATTGAGTGTTGGGAGAGTTAGGACAGACAAAAGAAAATATTTCTTTACTCAGTGTGTGGTTGGTCTGTGGAACTCCTTGCCACAGGATGTGGTGATGGCGTCTGGCCTGGACGCCTTTAAAAGGGGATTGGACAAATTTCTGGAGGAAAAATTCATTATCGGTTACAAGTCATGATGTGTATGTACAACCTTCTGATTTTAGAAATGGGCTATGTCAGAATGCCAGATGCAAGGGAGGGCACAAGGATGCAGGACTCTTGTTATCTGGTGTGCTCCCTGGGGCATTTGGTGGGCCGCTGTGAGATACAGGAAGCTGGACTAGATGGTCCTATGGCCTGATCCAGTGAGGCTGTTTTATGCTCTTAGTATCCAATTCAAGCCAGATTTATTTGAATGGAACAACTTGTGGGGTCAAAAGATGTACATTCTTACTGCATCGAGAGTTCAAATGGGGGCCAGAGGAGTATTGAGAAGTGGATGCAGAAGCAGATGTTTGTACACATGAATCTCTCAAACCAGACCAGGATGAAAATGTGAGTTTAAGAACATCTGTATTTCACACTTTGCCTCTCTGCACCTGTTAATGTGATAATAATTAGCTTGTTCCAAGCCTTTGAGGCGCCTGAAATTCTGGAAGAAGAACATTTCTGCAGCTGTGCTTTCCTTCTGAATTTCCTCTCCCCACCAAGCTGAAATCAGGTGCAAACAGAATCTGTCTTCATCCCTGGTCTATATTTCCTGTACAATTTACTCAGCTAAAACCTCCATCCTCAGATCATCACCGGTATTACTTTCATCTCCACGAAATGGAAAACGAGATGTGATATAGCTGGTGCTCAACAAGCTGGGCTCATAACTGATTAAGCAATCTGTGGTACATTCTGGGAACATGAGATTTCTTAGGTACCCAACAAGTAAAGGAAAAAAGAGAGCATATTAAACAAACGAACACAAATGAATAATTCCAAACAGACATAAACCCACCCAGATTTGCAGGATCCAAAACAAGACTGTTCACTTTGTTTCGGCCCATTTTGCCAGGCACTGGCATTGAATTATGATATATTTCTCGCTGAGCTGATAAATCCTGAGCTGAACCACTTCAGACGGAAGGTGGGGCCACTCCTCCACCCCACTGCTCCTTAAGGCCATGCCAATAAATTTGTAAGGAAACATGGTCCCCTGGGTGACTCTTTTTTGAAGGTTACAGTGAGGACATAATTCGGCTAAAACTTGAGGGGAGCTAACAGTGGGATGTGGGGGGATTTTATTAATATACCCCCTACCTTCCCCCCTCCCTAATTTGCACCCTGCTTCTCCACATCAAAAAGCAGATGTCAAGGAGAAGGTTCTAGCCTAGTTTTTTTTTTCTTTGGCAGCTTCATTTTCTAACAGCCTAATCCTTCTGAGCAGTATTCTTCAACCTTGGGGTCAGGATCCCAGTAGGGTCACAAAGCCTCGATTGTGGGTTCACAGCAACTTACCAGAATGAAAAGGTTTGAAGATAACTGAACTAGAGTGCCACCAGGTAAAGCAGGAGGCATCTGATGTACCTTTTCAGTCCTGCTCAGGTTCTTAGGGCCCATTCCAGAATAGTGCATGCTGGCTTACCAGCAGTGCGCACTGTCGCAAACATGCCGTAAGGCATGTTTATGTGCTCTATTGCCGGGTGAGCGCCAGTGGTAGCGCTGACTGGCGCTGGGCTACTGCCGAGCGGCCATTGGAGCTCCACCACTCAGCGGTCACGGGGACGGTGAAGAGGTAAGTGGAGGTCTGGAGGAAGCGTTCCAGGGAGGGGGAGGCGGGTGGAGGGCAGGGAGAGGGTGAGGAGGAGGTGTTCTGGGGAGGGGGGAGGTGGGGAGAGAGCAGGGAGGAGGTGAATCGGGGTGGAGGGAGCGGGGAAGGAGGAGGGAGCGGTGAGGGAGGGAGTCAGCTAATCACCTGACTCACTACAAGGCAGTTTCCTGTGACCTAAGTTGAACTGCAGTTTAGCCAGTAGAGTCAATGCTCAAGGCATGCTCCATTTGAAAAGCAGAAGAAAACACACTGAGTCCTTTGGATTCTGGCCAGTATTTTTTTTTTTTTTGGCCTGTCACATCATCACAGATGGAAAAATCTTTCAATTCCCCATCACTTTCCAAGGAGGAGCCAAGCAAAAGTTACCTCCATTGCCTATTGTACAGTGTACAAAGGACTGTCAGTTGGCTCTCTTTCGCTTTTGTTCCTCTCTGATTATTCCGAAAGACCAGCATGATAACTTTGTCATTCTCCCTTTCCCTGCACTGAGATGTTGATATCATTTTTCTCTTTCTTTTTATAGCACATCATTCAACAATGACATGCCTTGTCTCTCATTCTTTCATTTCTCCCTTTTTTATAGCAGCTGATTTGGGTGATAACAGACATAAATGTCATGATTTTCCTCCAGTGCATTTGCTAACTGGTGTTTTGTGGCCGCAAGCAAAAGGAGACATGAACTGGGTATTAATGAGCGCTTCCCGCCTGACACGCAACTTACATTTTAATGGCATGTGGATGTAGACCTGTGTCAGAAGAGACTCTTACCATGGAGTCTCAAGTCACTTTTGTCTTTACTTAGCTTCTGACATTGGTCATGTCCCATATATAGCAAAACCAGACACAGCTTCAGAGGAGAGATGCTGTCACACGCCTGGCCTTGGATGGTGACTCATGGTCCAATCCTATCCAGGATTCCTTACTTAACCATCCATGGGGGAGAGGTAAGTTAAGAAACTCAAAATTTTCTCCACCTACCTCACCACACTGACCTGGTACCTGCCTGGCCTGCAGGATGCTGTGAAGGCTGCATCAAGAGCTGTGTGGGCTGGCCCCAGATTCCCGATCGCCTAGGCTGACCCCTCCTGGTGGCAGGTGGTGCGGGTTAGGAGGCATGAATGGGACTTTGGCATGCACCTTCAGGCGGCATAGGCAGGGCGGAACCCTATTTCAGTACTCAGGGGCTCGGTGGCACGAGGACATAGACGGGGCCCTGGCCGGGACTGCGGGGCACACCTCAGAGGCTCAGCAGCTCGAGGTGGCGCAGTCCGCGGTCTGGCTGCCTTCCCCTTAAGGGATAGACATGGATGAGACGCGCCGCCCAGCAGCGGGGCGCGACTTGGAGTCGGATGCATGCCCGCCTGGGGGCAGAGGTTTTTGGTACCGCCTAGAGGTCCCGACCCGCACCACAGGGGCTTTCGCTGCCTCGGATGCTGCAGGTCTCAGCCTCTGCTTCTCTTGCTAATGTGAAATAAAGTGGCCCTTTCTCCCATATCTGTTGTCTTGAGTGTTCATTGGACAGCGCGGAAACAAAGGATTGGGCTGTGAGTTTACTTACCTCCTCTGCCATTTCCTGGTCCTCAATGGGCCTACTCTGATCTAGGCTAGCTATTTTGCTGGAGTACATCTGTTGGACCAAATTTGCTGGAACCCTGATGGGGGGTGGGTGTCAGGCCTGGGAAGGGGGCTCCAGATCACACAGATGCCACAGACATCTGTTTTTCTACCTGAGATCCTTTATAAGGGAAGATGCCAGCAGAGCCAGCATTAGGAGCTCTTCCATCAGTTTGGCACGGTACTGTTTGAAAGTGATTTCTCTGACTCAGGCAAGTGCCAGGATCCACTGGCGTAGCAAAGGCCCCCTGAAGAGCAGGATCCAATTTGGCCAAATCAGTCAAATCGGCCTAAAGCCAGCCCTGGACACCAGGAATTCCACTGGAGACTTGCAACATGCAAATCGTGTGCTTTACCATTGGCTATGCTCCCTGGCCTGTGCTCCTTCCCCATAGCACATGGTAGTTCTTGAGACATATTTTTAACTACGGATGCAGTGAAATGCCTTTTTACTCTCAAACTCACAGCACAACTGGAGATTTGTGCCTTTCCCTTTGCGAGCTTCGCTATCACATCCCCCCCACCCATCCATCAGCGGGCAATTTAATTGGTTGCTGCAGACAATGTTCAAGCCACAGCAGCAGGTGGACACATTTAAAGGAACACTGAAAATGTTCATCACGGAGCTTTGTGGTCTTCCAAAAACGCTTTAAAGAAGCTCCATTGCAACAGTATCTTCCCGTTATGATTTTGGCAGCCAGAAAAAGATTGAAAGGTGCAGGGAAAGCCACCTTTTAAAGCAGTTTTAATTTCAAAAAGGAGCTTATTTCTATGGGGTTTCTTCTTTCTGGTTCAGGGGGGGCAGTTTTCAATACTTCTCTGTTTCTTTGTTGGACTCTGGCCATCTGTGCAGCACAAAGCAAACAGCACATCACAGAACGGCCTTGGCATCTCTGTGTGGGCACATCACTGAATGATTTGGTTTCTTATCTCTGGAACAGGCAGAGGTGTGTTGTCAGTCTCTCCACTACGTTGACTAGAGAGGCAGGATGTCTGTTTTGGAAAGATCATTTCGCTTTCACTCAACAGCAGCTTGATTTCCCATTTCAAATCTAGATAATGCTGTAGGTTTAAGATCACAAAACTGCGGTATGTATTGGCCACTGCCTTGAAATTTATCTCTTCTATCAGGGCTTTACATTCTCGCCTCCATCCTCACCTCCTACTGCATCCAAGCCTAGCATATATGAAGCATATATGGGTTTTTTTTTAATTTAAAAAAAACAAAACTAGGGCTATGCATACATTAGATTATACACATGTACAATCTGTATGCAATCTGTGTGCATGTGTGCATGGATTGTGAGTCTTGCTCTATGTACATTGAACATAATGTGTGAATAACTACATGCATACAGATTTACTGTCTGTTCAGGTGTCCTGTCTGTGGCTCCACTTTAATTTTAATTGCATATCCATCCCACTCTTCCTCTAATGATCTCAGGGTGGCATAAGTGCTGTGTTACCCCCCTTTCCTTTTATTCTCACAACAACCTCATGAACAACCCCCATGCCCTGAAAGATGGCATAGCTGACCAGGGTTACAACACGGAACACTGCCTGATGCTGTCTCTGGTCCATTGGCTTTGTATGACAACCCACACACCTCCCAAGAAAAGGAAAAAAAAAACTCTTACTGTGCTCCTTGAGCATTGCTGTGATACATGGAAATGCAAGAATTCTGGGTTTCATGACAGTGTGGAAGGAGAAAAGTAAGGACTGGAATGAACTGCTTCTTGCTGAGGGAGTGGGAAATGGTTGTGGTTTGCACCGGTGGCAAGTTGGACACAGCAGCAGCAGACACAGGGTGAAAGGCACCCCGTATATGAAACCCCCTCGAACCCCTTATAATCTGCTGCTGATGCAACCTGCATCAGGTAGCCTCATGAATGGGCTGGCCCAAGATCCCCAAGTGAGCTTCAGGGCTGAGTGGGGATTTGAAGCCAGGTCTAAATTAACACCCTGAGTACTATAACACACTTTAAAAATGAACTTGTGTTCAGTCATTCAGACATGTACTTGTTTACAAGCACCAGTACATACCAACCAAGCAAGGTGTGAACAGCTCTACTTTATTTGCTCATAGTAATCCCTTGCTACTCTTGGCTTCCCTCTTCCCCCCCCCCCCCGTTTCATTCCTCATGGTCAGCATAATGATTTGGCTTCATAGTTGGCTTCCCTCTGCAATAGATTGGATGAGAAAAGAGCCATCTTCAGGCAAAGCCTCGAAATGCAGCCAGACCTAGAGCCATCTTCCAAACTTAGCAAGGCTACAAAATTCAACAGCATCTGAAAATCTGACCGTTCCAGTTTGAAATACAAGCCTGCCTTACAAGAGTCTAGAACGGATTTCCAGCATACTAGTATGTCACTTTAACGTTCTCAATGCAAGCCTCAGTATGTCAAGGGATTGATGACTACAGAGTTCAGTAGTTACCCTGCTTGTATGATGAGGACTAGTGACTTAACAGAATGACGGGGAAGACTTCCAGATCCCAGCAAAGCCCTGTTCACATGGTTATAGGGCAAACAGGAACACACCAGCAAGCTCCACCATCAATTCCAGCTCACTCTGTAGCTGTGCTCCCTACTCTCCCCTGAGCCCCAGCTTCCTTTGGGTCAGTACAGACAAACATTGTCCCAGAGAGATTGCTTCCATAAGAACATAAGAAGAGCCCAATTGGATCAGGCCAAAGGCCTATCTTGTCCAGCTTCCTGTATCTCACAGTGGCCCACCAGATGCCTCAGGGAACATCTGAGTCCTTGATGAAGGACCACCCAGCGTTCAACATCACAGGGCTCTGGGTTTTAAGAGTTACGGGGCATGTGCCAAAGTCATTCCATTTTGAAACCGAGTCAAAATTTCTCATTCTACAGCTGGTGTGGAGTGAAATTTATTTGCTCCATTTATTCTGTGAGTTGCCAAACATTTCCAAGTTATGCCCACAAATTCTTCCCCTTCATAATCCTGCAGACTGACTGCTCTGCAACAAGAATTGCCTACCTGGAACTGGCTGTTCGGCAGTGTTATTCATCCAGACTTTCTTTATCATTTGTTGCTGTTCCTTTTCCTACCAGTTGTAACTTTCTGGTAATTTCAGAGGCACCTTGTCTTCCTCAGTGCCTGCATCTTAAGAACTGCCAGACCCCTGTGCTTCTGTGTGCCTCTTCTGCCCTCCAGTGTCAAGATAACAAGCTCTTTGCAACTTGTCCTGCGGACTGTACGCAACAAGACCCTCGCTTTCGGTGCCACGGTTGGCTCTTCCTGTTCCTGTCGATACCTGTCTCTCACACATACACAGCAGGCTGGCAATATCCCTTTCCTCCAGGCCAAATAAACTGTCAGCACATTTCATCTGAAATGAACTACCTGGAATTTCACCAGTTTCAGTAAGAGCGAGAAAATTCTTCCAAGGGGTTTTTGCATCTATAACTATAGGCTGCCATTGAGTTCCTACAGAAGAGGAAAGGGGCAAAGAAGCGACACAAATCAAGCTGACCCAAATCAAGCTGACCCAGAATAAGCCAAGCTATTTTCATCCAAAACAGGGAAAATATTCAGCTTATTTCCAACCCTCCCCCATTCTTCATTTCCCCCTGCCCACATTTCTTCCCTTCCTTTCTACCCCAGCAATCTGCCTGCAGCTGGCACTTCAGCAGCAAGTGGAAGAGACAGAGGAAGCTCTTTTATCCTCTGCAGTGCCTGGTGTGCTGATATGTAAAGTACTGGGTGCACACAGGCTGTGTGCAGTGCCCCACACCTCAAAACATCACCCAGAGGCAACCACAAGGTGCTTCCGGTCACATCCAGGCAGTCTTTAGTGGGTTCTCCATGGATTTAATTATCCGCGGAAATCTGTATCCACAGGTGGTAAAGGAACAGATTCTCCATGGATACCGAGAGTCCACTGTACCTAGAACCCACTCTGTAGTGTAGCTAGAGGGGGTGCAAAGCACTAAATTTGTAGGGACTCTCACCATGCTGAGCAAGCAGCCCTCCCTCCTCCCCTTCAGAGCCATTCTGTGACATTAGCACAAAGTAGAGGTGAATGCCATCGTTTTGCTCTAGTGCAGTTTTTCTCAATGTTTGTCTCCTGCTGTACCACTTCTCATGGTCTGCCTATTCAAAGTACCACTGGAAGTAACTGGCACCAGTAATTGGCACATCATCGCCAGTTACTCTGGGTTGGGAGGCCAGATGTGACACGATCAACACCTGTATGAAGCTCAGGGTTAATGGGGCGGGGGGGGGGACTTTTTCAAGCACAGAAAAGCATGCTTTGGAGTTCTGCCCACCAAGTTGAGCCTCCTACTGGTGTTTGTTGTGTTGCATTCCTGGTCGTGCTGCTGGGCGGGAGGGGACCAGGAGTCCTGTGAGCTCCACCAGACATCACCTCAAGTACCACTGGTGGTACTTTACCACTAGTAGAGAAACACTACTCTAGTGGCCTGGAATGGCTCTGAAAGGGATGGGGAAGGGTCGCTTGCATGGTGCAGTGAGGCTCCTTGCAAAACTTAGTGCTTTGCACCCCCTCTAGGTATGCTACTGAACCCACTATGGTTGGCAACCTTCAGTCTCGAAAGACTATGATATAAGCCTACAGCACCCGGTTTTCCCAGGTGGTCTCCCATCCAAGTACTAACCAGGCCTGACCCTGCTTAACTTCCAAGATCAGACAAGAACCCACTCCAGACCGCAAAAAGGTTAATAATATTGTGGTGCAGTTTTGAACCTCTTTTAGGGCCTTGTACTGAGTATAAAATTGAGAAATCAAGAAAATGGAACAGAAAACTGTTAATTAATCGGTTTCACTTCAGAAACAAGACAAGGAATTTGGATCTCCAAAATTTGGGATGGGGATGGGGAATCAATCAGATGAGGTGAGATGTGGAAGCATTCATGTCAACCAAGAAGAGACAATGGTACAGGGCAAATAAAACATGAATATATCTTTAAGAAAAAGTCTACCACCTGATGGTTTCATTTTTTCACCCTTCTATACATTTTCTCCATAATAGCCCTGCAATTGGATTCTCTCCCTGGGAGTTTCCCAACTGCTCCCTGCTAACCTGAGACCACTGGGCCTAAGCCGTTTGGGCAAAGGGAGCACAAGGGGCCCCATTTCAATCTCTGCCTGCAACTTTCCGAAGAGTGGTGCTGATACCTCTCTTTCACATGAGTTCACAAACAGATAGAAAGTAATCTGGGTTCCTGCGTCGGCTTGCAAATAACGCTTGAACGCTCAACAACATTGCTCCTCCATCCTGGTGGGGAAAAAAAAGAAAGCAAGAAAAACACCAGCAAAGATAAGAAAGTGCTGGCGCCTCTATAATCAGCCGGAAGAGATTTCAAGTCACTGCTGAGCATCTGATTTGACACTTAGAACATCACTGCAAAGTTCCAACCTTTAGAAGCAAGTGCCTTGCTTATAGGACAACAAAACCAAACAACTTTTTCTTTCCTCTGTATCAAAACCTATTGAAGATTTTACAAAAATGATCTATCAAAGTTGTGGCTTTGAGGGGGTGCAAAGCACTAAGTTTCGCAGGGAGCCTCACCATGGCATGCAAACAGTTCCTCCCCCTCCCTTTAAGAGCAAGGTGTATGCCTCTGTTTTGCTCCCCCTGCCCGGAATGGCTCTGAAGCGGAGGAGGAGGGGCTGCCTGCATGCCGCGGTGAGGCTCCCTGCAAAACGGAGCACCTTGCACCCCCTCTAGCTATGCCACAGTATTGAAGTATACATACTACATGTTGCCACTTGAAACATGGGCAGCCCACTCCAGCGCAAATTTCCCACACACACACACACACACAAATGCAGCACACTGGCGCAGCCTGTGCTGCATCCCGCAGGGGAATTTAGCAGATAGAAAGCCTCCTTGGTGTAAGGAGACATTTGTCCCCTTGCTCCAAAGAAAGCCCCAGCCTGCACAATGGGTCTACTCAGACCTGCACTAGTTCTATAGTTGGCGCAAGTCCAGATTGACCTGTGTCAGTGGATCAGGCCTGGGAAGGGGGATAGGATGCAGCACGCTCCCGGAAAAGATGCCTCTGGAGGTGGGCAGGTGAATGGGGCATCGGTCACCATGCTGCAGGGCCTTCTGGGGCTCTTCCCAGCATCCGGGCAGTCTAGAGACGTGGTGTGCTGACCAAGGCCCATGTGCCTGCCCAGCTTCACAATCATTTGTAGCCACAGTGGGAAATCCAGGTGACAGGGCATGGCACGTGGTCCTGTCAGGTAAGAAGGAACCCAGAAAGGGTTGCAAACGCTGTCAAGCTTGGACTCTTGATGGGCTGGGCCTCCAGGCCACCCGAGATTGCACTGGAACTCATGTGAGAGCCAGGTGGTCTGAAAGTGATTAGCATGCAGGCACGGCCTGGAAGTGGTGAAGCCGGCCCATGGGGGTGATATCAACCCTAGTACTGCACTGGGTGTCACACACCCCTTGGGGCACCTCTGCCGCAGCCCTTAAGCACTGTCAGGATATGTTCCCAGTGGCCATTCCCAGTTAGTAGCCTAGCAGCAGAACTGGCCCAGCCATGAGGTGTGTTGAAAACTTTTGCCTTGGGCAGTGGATGGCCCATCTGACTGTTGGCAACACCAATTGTTTGGAGTCCAGCCCGACATCTTCTCACACACTAGAGTGAAAGATGAGGATGGTAAAAGCATAGCTCCCTACAACAAGTCCAGCACTGCTAGCGTCATTCTCACCATCACTTCCTCTAGCAGAATTTCCCAGCATTCCTGCTGCTGGTCACTCAAGGAAGCAACAGCGGAGGTGACGAGCACTGAACTCATCAGAGGAGGTCAGTTCTCATCCTTCTTGGGTGCTTTCTGAGTACATGAGGATGGGGTCACCAGGACAGTAGGCTGACCACCCTCATATGAATTCCAGGGAAGCACTTGGGATGGGGCAAGAAATGTTCACTTGTGCATGCCCCAGTGGAGCACAGGATAGGTTCAGCATGAAAATACCCCTGCCTCGTAGTTATTAATTAATTATTATTAACTGTTATTATTAACAGTATTTATATACCGCTTTTCAACTAAAAGTTCACAAAGCGGTTTACAGAGAAAAATCAAATAACTAAATGGCTCCCTGCCCCAAAAGGGCTCACAATCTAAAAAGATGCAAATGAATACCAGCAGACAGCCACTAGAACAGACAGTGCTGGGGTGAGGTGGGCCAGTTACTCTCCCCCTGCTAAAAAAAGGAGCACCCACTTGAAAAAGTGCCTCTTACCCAATTAGCAGGGGTTGTATTCTGGACTAACAGCAGTTTCCAAACAATCTTCAAAGTCAGCTTTACATAAGAACATAAGAACAGCCCCACTGGATCAGGCCATAGGCCCATCTAGTCCAGCTTCCCGTATCTCACAGCGGCCCATCAAATGCCCCAGGGAGCACACCAGATAATAAGAGACCTGCATCCTGGTGCCCTCCCTTGCATCTGGCATTCTGACATAGCCCATTTCTAAAATCAGGAGGTTGCACATGCCCATCATGGCTTATAACCCATAATGGATTTTTCCTCCAGAAACTTGTCCAATCCCCTTTTAAAGGCATCCAGGCCAGATGCTGTCACCACATCCTGCAGCAAGGAGTTCCACAGACTGACCACATACTGAGTAAAGAAATATTTTCTTCTGTCAGTCCTAACTCTCCCAACAGTCAATTTTAGTGGATGTTCCCTGGTTCTGCTGTTATGTGAGAGTGTAAAGAGCATCTCTCTATCCAATCTGTCCATCCCCTGCATAATTTTGTATGTCTCAATCATGACCCCCCTCAGGTGCCTCTTTTCTAGGCTGAAGAGGCCCAAATGCCATAGCCTCTCCTCATAAGGAAGGTGCCCCAGCCCAGTAATGCAATGCACTTCAGTAATAGTTTCTAGAAATGGCCAGAGCATGGAAATCTGTGTCTAAACTATCCCTATCAAGGAGGGGCCAGGTTTAGCTTACCATTACAATTATAAAATGAACTAGGAGTATCCCCGGAATGAGGACCTGATTCCAGACTATAGCAACCCTATCCAGAATAGTCTGAACAGCATCTCCACAGACAGTCATATCACCACTTTGAAATACTTCTAGTTTGTCAGGACTAAGCTTTGGTTTACTGGCCCTCAAACCTCATCAATTCTATGACCAAATCCAGACACCAATTCCCAGTGATGTATTCAAGTTCCTAATCCCAAGTCTCGACCCTCAATGCTCCTTGCCCAGATTCTTGAGTCAAGTCCAAATCTCGAGTCTCTCGAGTATTGGAGTCTCTGAGCCAAATTTAATAGAAAAAGGGAAATGGTGGAAAGGTGTGTGTGGGGGGGAATAGTAAACATCCCCCTGATGGCATGTACTTCTGGGTTTCCTGCTCCCCACCACCCAGCTGATCAGTGGCAATCAAAGTGCCGTAGGCTGGCTGGAGCCACCTGCCAGAGCACATTACCCAGCCAAGGTGGGCATGCACTTCCTGCCTTGCCCAGGTGATTGTACTTGCTTCCAAATCTCCCAGGAGGTCTGGTGGCTGGCAAAAAGGTAGGCAAAAAGGTAAAAACACACACAGTAACTCGGATGCAAAAATGTCTTTGAGTCCTGAGTCGAGTCACGAGTTGCTGCCTCTTTGCCCCAGATCGAATTTGAGTCAGTGATTGACTGGACTTACATCTAACTTGGGGATGAGTCGCAGGACTCGCTGCCAATTCCACACCAATTCAACACTGCCATCTTGACACCAGGGCACCATCTGTTCCAGACCCAAGTGGAACTTTGAATCAATATTTCTTAGCGCCCAGAAGGCCTGAAGGAGCTTAATCCACCCACCCCAGAGTAATTCTGGAGTGTACTTGAAAAAGATCAATGCATTGATGGGGGATAGCTACTACACTGTGCCCACTCAGTGCAGTGAATGAAAATCTCTACAGCGATTACAGCAGAGTGAGGTTTTATTTGCCGAGCAAAAAGAAAGAAGGCATATTCCTTTCTTTTTCCAGGAGCAAGGGCCGCAGCCTCGGGCTAGCAGAACACAGCAGCTGGAATATATCAGTGAGACAAATGCATGTCTCTGATAGATAACCCTCTTTAATACATTATTTGGCCTGACGCAAGGCAGCTCCCCAATGGATTGCAGCACAGTAACAACTATACAAGCGACTGCCAGCCAAAATCAAATGGAAACTGGAATGAAAATCAAGGAGGAAAATCAAGGTGCTTCTTGCGTTTGTCCAATTTGATCAGAGAGCTTCAAGGAATTTGGCTGGCTCTCCCTCCCTCCTTTGAAGCAACTCAGAATAGCCCTTCAAAATGGAATTCCTTCTGCCACTTATGAATTAGAACAGGGGTGCCCAAACCCCGGCCCTGGGGCCACGTGTGGCCCTCGAGGCTTCTCAATGCGGCCCTCAGGGAGCCCCAGTCTCCAATGAGCCTCTGGCCCTCCGGACACTTGTTGGAGCCCGCACTAGCCCGATGCAACTGCTCTCAGCATGAGGGCGACTGTTTGACCTCTCACGTGAGCTGCAGGATGAGGGCTTCCTCCACTGCTTGCTGTTTCACGTCTGTGATGCAGTAGCGGCAGCAAAGGAAAGGCCAGCCTTACTTTGTGCAAGGCCTTTTATAGGCCTTGAGCTATTGCAAAACCTTCATTCATTCATATAAGTTCATCTTTAATATATTCATTTATGTAAGCGTATGCAAATTTATTCAAATTTTAATTGTAAATTAATTTTTTTCCCCTGTCCCCCGACACAGTGTCAGAAAGATGATATGGCCCTCCAGCCAAAAACTTTGGACACCCCTGAATTAGGAGAACGTCAATCAACAGCAAAGGAGAAATGCTGTCGAGATTTACCAGTGGGTTCCATCCAAGAGTGTCCATGTTCAGAGAGGTGGGTTTGGAAAGACCATCTTAGAAAGAGACTTTGTTTCAGAAATGCTGTATCATTGCAAGGGAGCATCACCAAAGCACGGGAAGATCATGTGCAGTCCTCTCTGGACAGTGCTGGCATAAGTCCAAGGAGAGGAAAGGGGTGTATCTGCCCAGGACAATGGGAAAAAGGATCTGGTATGCTCTAGTGCCACTGAGATACCCCCTCGTTCCTTGACCTCACCACCTCAAATCTCCCCCAAACTGCCCATAGCTTGCCCATGACCCGGCCCCACCAACACCTGTTCTGGTGCAGGCCTGGTCTAGGAGTAGTGGTGTGCCATTTACAGCAGCACTGCAGCATTTATGGCAGTAGAACATGAGTTCCACGGTCATTAAAAGCTGTTAGGATTGGGCCATAGATGAAGCAACAGACCAGGTTTGCCTCACGCCATACTTGAACCCAGACTGGCATCCTGACTGTTTCTTCTGGCTCTGGCTCTTCTGAGCTTTGTCTACCTGATTTGACACAATCTTTCTTGACCACTCAGTACCATCTTGCAGCCCTAAACAGCCATCCAAAAGCCATGGAGACTATCCACAGTTTCAGATAATTTAGGAGTGAGCTAGCACATTCCCCACCCTGGATGTACTCCTTAGCCCTGTCTCACACCACTGAATTTACACTGCATAAACACATGCTTTCCTCAGAGAGAGAGAGAGAGAGAGAGAGAGAGAGAGAGAGAGAGAGAGACCCCCTCTCCATAATGCAGGGTACCAAGTGGGAACTAAGACTCAAGTCAGGAAAGTTTATCATTGCCCATTCAAAGTCCTAACCTGAACAAGAAGTCTTTATAGTCCCTATTCTTTAATTTCTATCTCCCCATTTCTCCAAGAGGCTCAAGGCACCATACAAAGTTCATCAACACCTGCACAACGTTCCTGTGAGGCAGGCTAGGCGTCAAGATGGTGGAGCTCAATTGACTTGCGTGACTGAGTGGCCATTTTGAGTGGAAGAGGGACAGACAATTTGTTACTACAGGCAGTTGCCCTAGAAACAGAGCTGCAGAACCTGGAAGAGTTTTTCAGTGATTTTCAATGCTGTGCTCCAAACATACACAGCACACCTGCGGCCCTTTCACTACACATCAATGTGCTGCATCACACCAGTTAAAAATCACTGGTCCAGCCAAATGCACCTCTTGAACGACAAACAATGCCAAATGCATGGCTTTCTCTGACAGCTTTACTCCCAATAAAGAATCCTTTTCCAGCAGTTCTGCTGAGTCATTTTACTTAGGAGACCTGCCAATGCAACAGGGCCTTTGTTTAGGTACCATCTGTCAGTTTCATCTACGATCCCAGGAATAAACCTGCTTAGCACCTTGGGCTGAATTGTTCTGAACGCCTTGTGTTTTATTGGAATATGGCAATTTCCACTGTAAAGAGATTTCCAAATAAGCTTTTTGTTTCAGGCTAATAAAGTATAGGTATGTCAGAATTCAGTGCTCCATCAGCATCCCTAACCCACATCAGCCCACATACTCATGTACAAGAGTATTTAGGTTGTATGTACCTGAATACATGTTGGGGGGCACATTGAAAGCATTCAGGAAATCTGAACCCTGTGCCAATGTGCACCATAGCATGCTCTACACCCTCGCTCTCTCCAAGGACAATGCTTTCAACAGGGAGAGTTTCTCCCTGTGATTGCAAACACGAGTGACTGAGCACTGTTGAATGGCCAATATTGTATTTTTGCATGTCCCCTTTAATTAAGGGCACGCCAGAGACACACATCTTAGGGTGCAATTCTAATGCACCCTTGAGCCAGTACAAGTCCCTTGTGCTGGCCTGGAGGCGTTGCAAAAGTGCTGTAAGGAGGTGCCGAGAGAGTAGGCACATCTGTGCGCCAGCATTCTGGGGAAGGGGATAGGGCATAGGCTGAAGGCAAGCAGTGCAGCCTTCCTGAAGCTGACTAAGGACCTGGTCAGCACTAGGATGGGAGACTACATGGAAAGAGCTGAGCCCAGGTGTCTTTTTATGAGAACTTTCAGCTGCAACTTGGGAAGACATCTGGAAACTCAGATGTGAGTGTGTTATTTATTTATTTATTTATTCATTCATTCATTCATTCATTTTTTCCACATTTTTATACCACCCTTCCTCCAAGGAGCTCAGGTTGGTGTCCATAGTTCCTCTACTCCTTTTGTCCTCATAACAACCTCACAACAACAACAGTGCAGTCGACAAGGCTGAAAAATAGTGACTGGCCCAAAGTCACCCAGGAAGCTTCCTGAATAGGAATTTGAACTTGGATCTCCCAGGTCTAAGTCTAACTTCCAAACTACTACACAATCCTAGTTTAGGAAGTGGGAAAATCAGTCTTAAATGAGCTAACTGCTTCCTGTGTTTAGCTGAGCAAGGGTGGTGGTGGGGGGGGGGGAGAATGAATTCTGAATTCTCACTGATGGTATTGGCTCAATGGCTGGATTGCCAAGGGTTATGGGAGAATGATAAAAACGTCTGCTGAAGCAGAGAACCAGTTCTATCACTTGACTGGCATTATCTACTGGGGGGGGCAGGGGTGTATGCAAACAAGTATCCCACTGAAACCACACATAACAAAGACAAATGAAACAGAAGCAGAGCTGTAAGGACAGCCCTAAACTTAATCCAGTGTATTGCTATAAAAAGATTTGCCATCTGGAGGCTAATTCTCAACTCTGCTGCAAGGCTGTATCATATTCTTGCTTTTTTTTTTTTTATTCTTTTAAGAAGAAGAAGAAAAAAACCCTTCTTTACAGCAATCACTCCTTAGAATGATGGGTACCCAACTGCCAGGGTTACTGATTATTTTTAATCTTAGGCTATTTTGGAAAAATCTGATGTAGGATATAAATAGAGAACTGTCTATAAAATGGTGCACCTGTTTGTATTTTTTTTTTTTAGCATGTTCCCCCCCCCCATTCTTTACAAGCTGGGTCCACATAGCAGTTTCATACTAGTGTTGATGTAGACGTTCTGTCAAGCTTATGCTACACTGTGGGTAAATTGGTGAGGAGCGTCTTTAATGCTAAGATTATTAGACATATAGAAGAACAAGCCTGCCTGAGAAGCAATCAGCATGGCTTCTGCAATGGAAAATTCTGCATTACTGTCCACAGGAGTCAGTGTATACATAGATTGGGGTGATCAGGTAGACTTGCATACCTGGACTTCCAAAAAGCTTTTGACGGACAGCTCAATCCTATCACTTACACAAACATTCCCTTACCCTGAGGGGACGTCTTCAACATCTCTCCCCCCCCCACCCTAGGATGCAGCACAAGCTCCATTGGTACACTTGCTTTGGTGGCTTCGGTAAGATTGGGCTGTCATTGTCTCACTAAATGTTTCTGAATGTTAGCAGATCCAGGATAAGAGGATGGATCTTATGGATTAGAACAGCAGGAAGCAGGAAGTAGCTTATCCCGTCACACCCCTCCTTAAATCTCTACCTACACTACCTTCCAGGTTGCACCTGCATCGAGCACAAACTCTTGATTCTTATTTTCAAAGCCGTCTGGCCCCTCCTAAACTATCTGCTCTCTTGTTGTACCTGACGCCCACTTGACCAAGCCCATCACCTTCAGCTGCCCAAAAGGTCCTGCTCTCTTAAATACTTCCTGCGCTTCTTTCTTTGCAGTCCTGCGTTCCTGTAAAATCCCTCCCAGACCACCCCTGGGATGCCTCTTCTCTTATTTCCTAGTTCAAATCTCCTCAAAACCTGCCTTTTCTGTGAAGCCTTTGGCACTCTTCCTTCATCCCTTTACCCTACTGCAGCAACACCTAAGTATGAGTACATAAAATGGCTGACTGTTCCCCATTTCCCTGGCACCTCTCCCATTCCCTTCCTCTGCTATCTCTCTTGTGTTTGTTCTTGGCATGTGAGCCCTTCAGGGCAAGGCAGTCTTCCCATCTGTTCTAAAACACCATGCACGTGAATGGCATTAGATATATTTTTATTATCATTATAATTAACAACAACAACAACACCTCGACATTCTTGGCCTTGAGCAAATTACACCATCTCAGCTCCAAGAAAATGTTGCTTTGGAACGGCAAGAATCCTATGACGATATCACTGTGATTCCCAGAATCTTGGCTAGATCCTGAATTGTAGACTATGACCAGCCCATCGTAGGCTATGACAGCAATTCCCAGACTGGTGGGTCGCAACCCACCAGCTTGTGAAACACTGGCCAATGCCCCTTTAAAAGTTGGGGAGGGGGGAAAAGTAATGATGTGATCCCCAGGATGATGCCACAGCTAGGACAAAGTGGCATTCTGGGACAGAAGAGGTTTTTTCTTCACTAACCTTAGGTAGTGCCGGCCTCTGGGGGGGGGGGCAAGGAGCCCCATGAAAGCCTCTGCAAAGCTCCCCAAGCCTCAAATCAACTAAAAAATAGAGATTGGAAACCGATCTGCATCCCCTCCCGAAGGCCATCATTACCTAAGGTAAGTGAAAGAAAATCCCTTTCTGTCCCATCAGTGGTGCAATCCTGGGGATTGTGTCCTGCTGCACCCCCTCCTCCACAAAAACTTAACATGGTTCCATTCTCCCATTATTATTATTATTATTATTATTATTATTATTATTATTATTATTATTATTATTATTATTAACAGTATTTATATACCGCTTTTCAACTAAAAGTTCACAAAGCGGTTTACAGAGAAAAATCAAATAACTAAATGGCTCCCTGTCCCAAAAGGGTTCACAATCTAAAAAAAATGCAAAAGAATACCAGCAGACAGCCACTAGAACAGACACTGCTGGGGTGAAAACATGGAGGACACTGAGAACTGCTGGACTATGATGTAGTGTAACATCCACAATAACAACAAAGGAGTAAAGGAGCAGTTCTCTGAATGGATAGAAATCCATTCAGAAATCCTCCAGAGCCAGGCTCACATCTCAGTCCAGAAGAAGTCACTGCCACTTCTGCATGTTCATTTAATTCCAGGGAAATAAAATCACCTAATTATATGAATTGGAAAGATCCTTTGGACTGACTGAGCGAACCTACACATTATGAGGCAAACTCTGGAGAGAATCGGTACTTGGGAGCAGGGCTTGTATCGCTCCGTACAGGAGCTCAGCACTTCACTTCCAAGATGGACCTCCTTCCATGCAGTTGGTTGGACAACTACTGGTGATGCACTACTGCCCAGCTCCACTGGGTTTTTTTGCTATGATTTTTGATAGACTAGCTATATTTCAACGCAGTTTGTTTCATTGCATTCTGCATGAAATTACACATCAAGTGATATAAAACATGGTGGAGTTATTTGAAAGTATCAAGATTTTAAAAATTTTGGCCAGTAGTGGTGTCACGTCACCCCCTGCGTACATCACCTGTGCAGCCTGTACCCCGTACCCATCCCCCCAGCAACGCCACTGCTTGGGATAATTGCTTAACTCTTCCCCTACCTCATTCATCTCTTGACTATTTTAACCCATTTTTCCGGGAGCAAAACAAGGCTAGACATATGCTTCACTAGTAGGCAATGAATTAGAGAGCCATTTCATGGTCTATGACATGAGCAGAGGAAGAGTTAAGCACATGGTTCCGCTTTCCTGTGTGCCTCATAGGTATGGAGAGCAAAATGGAGCTAGTCACATGACCTTACAGTACAGCTCAACCACTCAAGGGTGGGTCTGGCTGCACCTCTTAAACCATTTCTGCCCAATGTTGCATATATGCAATGGGGACCACATGTGTACATCTGTGGGCTGGGCAAAAAAATGAGTTAAAAGCAGCCAGACCTCTAGTGGACCACAATTCTTGGTCAAAGCAGTAATCTGCCTGCCTACTCTACAGGACAGGACAAGTGTTGTTGTTGTTGTTGTAACCTTTATTGGCATATACATACATCAAAACAATATACGAATAAATTCAAATTTATATAAGATCAGAAGGTGGCTCCATAATCCATAAATGCATGTCAGGAAAAATCCAGTAGTCAATAGTGCCCACATTAGCTGATCTCATACAGGGCTAAGCTTCCAGTCTCATTTCCCACGTACTTATGACTGTGGCGATAAAACAAGAGATGTTGATAAGAGTTTCTCCCTTCTCTACTGACAAAAGTGCTTGTAGCACATCTGCCTCTGCCCCGGAAGCGCGCTAGGATGAGCATAAGATGTTTCTGACGTTGGGTCTTATGCAAGGGACAAAACAAAAGGAGATGTTCAACTGACTCCACATGGTTCAGATCACAAGGACAGAGCCTTGTGGAAAGAGGTATCCCTTTAAACCGGCCCCATAGAAGGGCTGAAGGAAGGGCATTACATCTTGCCAGCATGAAGGCTCTTCTTAACTGCTGATTATACAGCTGGGATAAATAAAATGGCATCCTGCCTAACTGGACAGTTACTTGAAAGTGCAATGGGGAGCAGGAGGTATTGGCCAAACTCATTAGCTCTTGACATAAGAGGACTAGTGAAGTCAAATGGGACCATGAAAGAATTGTCCGTTCCTGTTCCTAAATTGGCCATAGAAAATTAGCTCTTTTTTCACTTGCTTTGCACTGTCAAGTTATAGAGGTTCTCTACTTACTTAGGGTTGAGCTGAAATGGCCCCCTACCTTTAGCCCCCCATTTACATAGAGTAAGAAGTGAAGGCCATTTCAGTAATATTTCAGGAGGCAAATATGGCGGAATGGGTACTCACCACTGTTGGTGTGGCGCTACTGGTTGGCGCTCACTGTTTTCTCTGAGAATGCCCCTCAGGCAAAGCTCCTTTGATACCTAAATTGCAATCCTATACACACACACCTGGGAGTAAGCTCCTTTGAGCAATTCTGACATGTCTGAGGACTGCATTTCTAGTGTCATTCTGAGGGGCATTCTCTGGAAACAAGGGTGGCTGTCCTGAGCAGCCCGTTGCCATGGTTGCCACCACAAAATACAGGTAACAGCAGTATGGAACTGTAAAAGGAATGGGTATTTTCACAAAGGGACCCCTTTTACCCCCACACACCTCCAAGTTCAACTGAAAGCTCAGCCAAGTGGAAAGTTGGCCCAGCTTGAGCGTCACTGGGCTTGATGTTGTTTTTCACCAACAGCAATGCTGGCAACTGTTGGAGGGAGAGGCTTGAGCTCAATGGTGAGCACCCCAGGCACGCCCAAACCAATGTCCAGTAATTATCAGCTTGAGGAAGCTTGGGTGAGGAATCCTCTTGGACCCTGATAGCCTCATTGACCTCAAAGCCCAACAGCCCAAAAGACCACCTGAACACACCTTCAGATGTGTGGGCAGTGAAGAGCAAAGTCAAATTATATCACTAATTCCCTGGAACTGTGGGATGGGTATTGCCCACTGGCGTAGCTAGAGGGGGGGCGGTGCACTAAGTTTTGCAGGGAGCCTTCCTGTAGTATGCAAGCAGCTCCTTCCCATCTCCTTTGCAGCCATGTGTGCAGGGGGGGGGAATGGAGGCGAATGGCTCCCAAGGGGAGGAGGAGGAGCCACTTGCACGCTTCAGGGAGGCTCCCTGCAAATCTTAGTGCGCTGCCCCCCTCTAGCTATGCCAGTGGTGTTGCCCTCAGAAGACAAGCACCATTTCCATATCCTCACCCAGTAGCAAGAATACCCACAGTGGCCAGCAGTGGTGGAGCTAAGAGCACAGCAGAGGAGAGATGAAAATAAATCATTAAAGCAGGGCCCATCGTTCAACCCCTCTCTGTGTCTTGCGTCTTCATTCCAGAAGTGTAGGGACGACTTCCTGCCAGTCAGGTGTAAGAACTTCACTCCCCCCCCCTTTTCTCAGGGAATTTTAAACTGCATAAGTGTTTCTTTCAATCCCTTCAACCTGGCCTTTGGAGATTTGACATATGCAAATAATAACAACAACAACAACAACAACAACAACAACAACAACAACTAGGCATTTATATACCATATATACCATATATATACCATATATATACCATATAATAATAACTAGGCATTTATATACCATATATCTGGTCATCGGATTACTCCTCTGACTTTATTCAAGGTGGTTTACATAGGCAGGCGTTTCTAAATCCCTCAAGGGGATTTTTACCATCATGGAGGTTCTCTCTTTCAAGAACCAACAACATTTCAGAATGGATCTTCCTGGTTTGGTCTCACTTCTGGCCTCCGGTTCTCCCAGGCAGGCTGACAAGCAGCTCCATCTCTCACATGGAGGGCAGCCAAGACGCTTCTTGCTCACACCAAGAGCAGGTGGAATCACTCAGCTGGGCTTGTCAGCTGCTTCAAGGTCTCGCCACTCTCAGCCGTTTGGGGAGCTGCCGGTGTCCTCGAACTGGCAACCTTCTGATGTTATCTTCGGGCTAACAGAGGCTCTACGCTCTAGACCAGACCTCCTGCCCAATGGTGGGGAGTGGTCAAAAGTAATCAAAAGACACCTTGAGAAAGGTGCTCCAGTCCTGAGCTGGGCCAGCCCCGATGATGACCACCAGCACTGGTGTTGCAAACATACTGTAAGGCACACCCATGACATTATGTGCTGAGTCCTTCAACAAAAATGCAGCTCTATTGAAAAAAGAATTAAGAGCCCAAGCCTCTGCATGTCTACTCAGACGTAAGCCCCACTTTGCTGAAGACGGCTTACTCCCAGGAAAGCAATAGGATTACAGCCTAACTCAATTAAGACTGTTTCATTAGAGCTGGTGGTGCCATTTCAGCGAAAGTGACTTGGAATAACCAGGCTACAATGCACTCAAGTCTCTGTAAAAGTTGCTTTTGACTTGCCAGCCAGGTTGACTTCAACTTTCGAGCAGCGTTTCATGCCAAAGAATCCCCACGTGAATACTAAGGAAATTGCAGGCTTTGCAAGATGTTCGAGGGGCAGAGAGGTCCAAGTTCAACGAAACCTACACACCATTTTTTAAAACAAAATGCACCAACCAAAATGGAAACAAACAGCGGACCGTTGACATTAATAGCTTAAGTGCGTTCAGTGCTGTATTGAATTGTTACCCACCAAGGTAAATGCCTGCATTACTATGTACAGATCTATAGCCAGTTTAGATGATCCACAGACTCAAGAGAGAAAGATTTGACACCTGAAACTGCTTTATAACAAGTCAGGCCATTGGTTCATCTCTAGCCTAATGTTATCTATGCAGCTTAGCGGCAAATCTCCAGGGTTTTAGGCAAAGGTTGTTCTCAGTCCTACCTGGCAAAGCTGGGGATCGAACCCGTGACTGCCTTTAAACAAAGCCACTAATCATTGCATGATCAATGAGGTACAGCCCCATCTCAAACACTCCAGATCTACACCCCTTCAGGCTGCTGATGGTGAGTCTTCTGTTGGACTATTCTGTCCTAGGATCTCAAGGGTAAGAATTCAGCCTTGCTGTTTTATTATGTATTGGGATTGTGTGGAGGTGCATCTAAACAGGTTCTCCTACCCAGACTGCCTGGAATCTAAGCCGGTACAGTTCAGAAAGAAAGTTTTACTAGTTGACTATGCTGATTGTATTAGCTGGCCTTTCTTTGAAACGTCCCAAATAACTCAGTGGGATTTATTCATGCATAGGATCCAGCTGCAAGGAAAGATTTCTCTGGCTTCTTAGCCTGGTGTGATCCATTGGATTTCAATGGAACTGAAGTAGTACAAGCCACAGCTGACTCAACACTGATAGGACAGTTAAGTTGTAACCTGGAATTCCTCGTTTTGGAAAAAGCCATGCCAAAAGCCTGCCATCAATTAGTAACGTAACTGCTTTTGGTATTGCAATGCGAGGGCTGAACATTTCCGATCCGCAGTTTTGAGTGTGCTGAATAGCACTGAATAGCCTGCAATTTGTTTTTGTTTTTTTTTTAACAGAAAACTCATCTTTCCAAAGCTTTCAGCAGTGCCTGAAAACTTTTCCCTGACTTACGATTAAAAGCAAACAGCCGGATGAACTACACTCACCTCTCCCCATTAGGATCTGCAAGCATGTTGCAAGCTCTCAACAAGATCAAAGTTAATTGAAAAGTCTGTCAGTGACTTCCAAACATTCCTGCTCGATGGACGTACCCTTGGCACATGTGACAGGCTTTTAATAAGCACGCCAATTCATAAAATGCACAGAACAGTTTTTCAGCCACATTTATGAAGGGGGAAAAGCATTGCTTTCAGAGTACGGCTTTCATCACATTTATCATCCTCCTCTAATCTGCAGACCAAATGATCGGTCTGTGTTCAATATCATAGAACCGGTTATTCAGTCTGGTCATCCAGTAATGTGAACAGTGGGTTACTCAAGGAAAGACACCTGGCCATTTACTTCCATTGCAGTGACTTGTGAAATCCATTCCCCCCACCCAATAGCCTGCAACAGAGAGCTGCGCATAACAGGAGCATACACAAGTAAGAAACAAGTAGCGACAAGAGGAGTACGGAGGGCAAATAGGACCATGACATACCTTGAGCTGCGGGCTCCCCAGGCTTGCAAGACAGCCCAAATTCTACACCGATGGACACCCTGGATATGCTCGGGATGCCATCTCCAGTGTGCCCAGAATAAGCGACTTCATGTCCCTGGCATGAGGTGCCACAAAGGTCCTCTTGCAACTTGCCCCCAGGGGTTGCCTTCCTTCCTCCAGAATCAGGCAGTCCCTGCTGGTCCCTGAGCCCAGGAAGCTGGAGTGCTTTATTGGGCTGCAGTTTCTAATGCTCCACTCTCAGGGAAGACGCCGAAGACTGTGTGTGTCGGCTGTAGCAGCATACGCTCGTCAGCCAGCCAGGAGCAGGGAGATGTGAGATGCATTCTGAAAAAGCCAGAGCAGGGAGGAGTGGGCTCACCGAGCACAGCATCTTTTTTTTTTTTTTAATCCCGGTGCTAATTACACCCTATTGACCTTGCCAAGACAGATCACCAGGAACCCGATCAGCCAATAAGGAAGGGGACCGAGAGAGTCCATGCAAAGAGCGAGTGGGTGAATCCGGCTTCCTTTGGTGTCACAGACACCTGTCAGTGAGAAAAAAGTTTTTTTTTTCTTTTCTTTTCTTTCCTTATTCATCAGTGCCTTCCCTCCTGGAGTGGATACCCCCAGCGCCTACGTTTGATGTAGCTCAGACAGCCTGAACAATGGCAGGGAAGGAGCATCCATCCAGAAGAGGATTCCTTCAAATCCATGGGAGAAGGGACTTGGTGCTGCCACATGTCTCGTCTCCATAGACAAACCTCAAGGAAAGATGCTTGGCTTGCCTGCACTGAACCTGCAACCAAGAGGGGAGAGAAAACTCTGGAATATTTTTCCCCTGGCAGTCGTTTGCCTTTAACAATGTTTATTGCTATATCCAGTCCACAGGCATTTTCCAACCCAGCGTCCACTGTTAAAACTTGAACCAGAACCCTAGAGGGCAGAAGATACTGTTCTGTTGACCATGCAATGGCGGGCCTGGTCAATCCAGAGGCTTCCTACTGCCTGTCAATTGGAGCAGATGAATTTGGAAGGAAAGATTATTCCTTTATGTGTTTCAGTGGGCTCTGAGGCCTGAGTCACTGGAATCAATCCCTAAATCAGACCAGGAGGTTTCTGAGATAAAGGCAGCACACCTCTCCCCTCTCTCCCAATAGCAGTGCAATGAAAAAGAGAGAGATTTTTAGCAGGCTTGTAGTAGAACTCCTGCTAATAGTGACCATTGGAGAAAGGCAGGACCGGTCCAGCAATGAGGACAACTGAGATAGTCACCTTAGGCTGCAATCCTAACCACACTTTCCTGAGAGTAAGCCCCATTGAACAAAATAGGACTGACTTCTGAGTAGACCTGGTTAGGATTGTGCCCTGAGGCAGCAGTTTGGCAGAAGGTGTCCACCTCCATTTGCTCACTTGCCTTTGCTCCTTTTCTTTCTCCTTTCACTTCCTAGATTGGAAAAAGGGAAAGAGTGCAGAGCAGAAGATAAAGTATGGAGGACAGGAGAGGAATAGGCTAGAGAAGTGGTTCCCAACCTGGGGTATGAGTACCTCCAGGAGTACTTGCCAAGATCTTTAGGAGTGCTTGAAAAAGAATTGAATAATGGCAGAAAAAGGCAGGTTTGTATTAAAATGTCCTGTGGGGCTGGCATTAGAATGCCTTGTGGGGCTAATACGAGGGGTATAAATTTATGGAAATAAACTGCCAAGGGTTACGCAAGTAAAAAATGTTGGGAACTAGAGCATCTCCAAGGCTGCACCCCACCCATCTTTTCTCCTACACAATTCCTTCTCTGCACCATACTCCTCCTCCTTTTTTTCCAGCGGAAGCAACAGAGGCTGCTTTTTTTAGTGGAAGCAGTAGAGGCTGGTGCACATGCTAGATAAGGGAGGCAGAATCTGGCATGTGATGCCAGGAGGTCTTGGGCCAGCCTGGGGAAGGGAACAGACTGCAGGATCAGAACAGGTGGAAGTCATGGACATGAATGACGTTTGCAAGGTGGTGGGTCCACTCACCCTCAAAACCGATGTACGAATAGCCTGTATGATGAACTGAGTGATTGCCACCAGCTCTCTAGCAATCCAACACCACTTTAGATAACATACCTCCAAAAATTGGTGTGCTCAGAGGCATAACTAGGGTAGACCTTGAGGGGCACCTGCACCAGGTGCTACACCAAAGGAGGCATGACTGCCCCTCTGGTGCCACCCTAGTTATGGAGGAGGTGCTGGTGGCTTTGTGCCCCGTTCCTTCTCCTTCAAAGGGGAACTTCCATAGGAGAAGGAACAGGGGCGTGAAGTACACCCTTCAAGTACACCCTCAGCAAGTACACCCTCCTCCAGGGAGAACCTGGAAGTACCCTTGTGATGTCACATGAATTACTGCCCCGGGCACTACACCTCTGGGTGTGCTACAAGCTATTCCACTCCACTTAGCCATTCCCACTTTGTCTCCCCTCAGCTCCACTCACCCAAAGGTCTTTCAACCAAACGATGGAAGGCCTAGATGGAGACAAGTGATTTGCCCAAGGGTATACAAACTGAATACACGGCAGAGATGACGTCTGCATCTCAAACATTCCCCCCATCAATTCCCCTTTAATTAATTTAATTGATTCAATAATGTTCAACTGTCTCTTCCTTTGGCTTCAGTTTGAAGAAGCAGGACTCTGAGCCAAATTACACATTACGTTAAAAAGAGTGCTAAATTGATTGTTGTGAGCTTTTCTCTTTGACACTTTTATTGTGTTTTCATGCTGTTCTTATACGTATTTCACGGTATTTTAACTGGACTTGATTGACCTTGCCATTCTTTGACCTTCACCCATCACTTTGGGGACCACTTTGCTATGGTGAAAAAGTTGGGTGTAAATATCAGTAGCAATAATAATAACAGCATGGGGAGGGCAACACTTTCAGATTATTTTATCACAAAAAATGCCCCCCTAACTATTGCTGTTTGCCTCGAAATGGCAACTTTGGAGGAGGAGAGAGTGTTTTCAGGGGGGAAAATGGCATAGGGATAAGATCAACTCCTATAGATAACCAGATAACTAGGGAAAATAACATCTTTATGCTACCCAGAGTGGCTTAAGAGCAACCACACTGCTCAAATTAACATGTAAATCAAGTTCAGAGAATGGCCTGAACAGGCAGCCTGCCTGGGTGTTGATAGTCTGCATGGACAGAGTCGTCTAGACCATAGCAAAGGAGGGATGGGAACTCAAGTCAGGTGACTCAAGTCCGAGTTGCAAAAACACGTTTTAGCTGACTCATGTACACTCGAGTCCGACATGTCAATGACTCCGGCACTGACCCAAGTCTGAGGCCACTGATGGCACCGAGTCTCCACGCAGGCCGACTCCAGTCTGTCTGGGTATGCTTGCTTACTTATTTTGCAGTGTGAAAGACTTTGCGGCTATCATTCAGACAGGGCAAGCAGCAGGGAAATTCCAGCCAGGAGGCAGGGAAGGGTTAATGCTTTGGTTTTACATCGAGCAGGAGGCGGGGGGGGGGAGGTGGGAGCACAATCCTATGCATGTCTACTTAGAAGTAAGTTCCCTTGTGTTCAATGGGACTTACTCCGAGGAAAGTATATATAGGATTGCAGCCTTAGAATCTCCAAAACGCTCTGGGCGACTCGGAAAGTCCACCCATTGGGACTTGTTTTTCAAGTGGAGTTGTAAGGGGCAGACACTGATGACTGAACTCAAGTCAAGCCACACTGAATGTGCCCATCTCTGGAGCAAAGGTCCTTCTAGTTCAGTATTCTCTTACCAACAGTGGTCAGTTCCCAGGCAACTGTCATCCCTTGTTGTTTGCCCCAGCACCTGATGGTCAGAGGTATACTATCTAGGAACATGGGGGCTCCATTTAGCGTTTACAGCTGATACCAGTTTAAATCCCTACTCTCTGTGGAATAGGAACTGCTTTGTCCTCGTACAAAGTATGGCAGATCTCCTCATTTAACAGAATATGAGATTAGAAGAATGTTATAAAGTAGCACAGAAGGCTGGATTTTAATGGACCCTTTAATGGTCCATTTAATATTTTAGATCATTTTAGTACTTTTCTGGTCTAGGGCAGGTCTTAGAATGAAGTTCGCTCCCAGTTCATTTTTTAAATACATTTGCAAAAGAGTCATCTCTGCTTTAAAAAAAAAAATACAAAAAGTTTCAACCATTGAATCTAGTCCTACACTCAGGAGCCAAAGAGTCATCCTCATCTTGCATGTGACAGCCCATCAGATGCTTGTAAACACCCGTCATATTTCTCCTTAGTCTTCTCTTTTCTAGGTTCTGAAGACTCATTTCCAACAGTTAGGGTTCCAGACTTCAAGAACTTGAACCGGGAATCTCAGGATCAGGACTACACAGCGACACATTCACAGAAAGCCACAGGATGAGCAAAGAATGGACCGTTCCACTACAGCCTGCAGCTGGGGGTGCCATGTTTGATTGCCACTTCATTTAAAAGACTTCACGTTTAAAGCAAGCAACACACTAGCGCAACAGGGATAAATGTTCAAATCTATCCCAGTAAACTCTGCCGTAGCTGTGTGTAGAGATGGCCAGGCCACTAAGAATTAACATAAGAACATAAGAACAGCCCCACTGGATCAGGCCATAGGCCCATCTAGTCCAGCTTCCTGTATCTCACAGCGGCCCACCAAATGCCCCAGGGAGCACACCAGATAACAAGAGACCTCGTCCTGGTGCTCTCCCCTACATCTGGCATTCTGACTTAACCCATTCCTAAAATCAGGAGGTTGCGCATACACATCATGGCTTGTACCCCATAATGGATTTTTCCTCCAGAAACTCGTCCAATCCCCTTTTAAAGGCATCTAGGCTAGATGCCAGCACCACATCCTGTGGCAAGGAGTTCCACAGACTGACCACGCGCTGAGTAAAGAAATATTTTCTTTTGTCTGTCCTAACCCGCCCAACACTCAATTTTAGTGGATGTCCCCTGGTTCTGGTATTATGTGAGAGTGTAAAGAGCATCTCCCTATCCACTCTGTCCATCCCCTGCATAATTTTGTATGTCTCAATCATGTCCCCCCTCAAGCGTCTCTTTTCTAGGCTGAAGAGGCCCAAACGCCGTAGCCTTTCCTCATAAGGAAGGTGCCCCAGCCCCGTAATCAGCTTAGTCGCTCTCTTTTGCACCTTTTCCATTTCCACTATGTCTTTTTTGAGATGCGGCGACCAGAACTGGACACAATACTCCAGGTGTGGCCTTACCATCGATTTGTACAACGGCATTATAATATTAGCCGTTTTGTTCTCAATACCCTTCCTAATGATCCCAAGCATAGAATTGGCCTTCTTCACTGCCGCCGCACGTTGGGTCGACACTTTCATCGACCTGTCCACCACCGCCCCAAGATCTCTCTCCTGATCTGTCACAGACAGCTCAGAACCCATCAGCCTATATCTAAAGTTTTGATTTTTTGCCCCAATGTGCATGACTTTACACTTACTGACATTGAAGCGCATCTGCCATTTTGCTGCCCATTCTGCCAGTCTGGAGAGATCCTTCTGGAGCTCCTCACAATCACTTCTGGTCTTTACCACTCGGAAAAGTTTGGTGTCGTCTGCAAACTTAGCCACTTCACTGCTCAACCCTGTCTCCAGGTCATTTATGAAGAGGTTGAAAAGCACCGGTCCCAGGACAGATCCTTGGGGCACACCGCTTTTCACCTCTCTCCATTGTGAAAATTGCCCATTGACACCCACTCTCTGCTTCCTGGCCTCCAACCAGTTCTCAATCCACGAGAGGACCTGTCCTCTAATTCCCTGACTGTGGAGTTTTTTCAGTAGCCTTTGGTGAGGGACCGTGTCAAATGCCTTCTGAAAGTCCAGATATATAATGTCCACGGGTTCTCCCGCATCCACATGCCTGTTGACCTTTTCAAAGAATTCTATAAGGTTCGTGAGGCAAGACTTACCCTTACAGAAGCCATGCTGACTGTCCCTCAGCAAGGCCTGTTCGTCTATGTGTTTTGAGATCCTATCTTTGATGAGGCATTCCACCATCTTACCCGGTATGGATGTTAGGCTGACCGGCCTATAGTTTCCCGGGTCCCCCCTCTTTCCCTTTTTAAAAATAGGCGTGACATTTGCTATCCTCCAATCTTCTGGTACCGTGGCTGTTTTGAGGGACAAGTTGCATACCTTAGTCAAGAGATCTGCAACTTCATTCTTCAATTCCTTAATAACCCTTGGGTGTATGCCATCAGGGCCCGGTGACTTATTGATCTTTAATTTATCAATGAGGTCTGAAACATCTTCTCTTTTAACCTCTATCTGACTTAACTCCTCGGTTAGGAGGGGCCGTTCGGGCAGCAGTATCTGCCCGAGGTCTTCTGCCGTGAAGACAGATGCAAAGAACTCATTTAATTTCTCTGCCATCTCTAAGTCTCCTTTTATCTCCCCTTTCCCTCCCTCACCATCCAGAGGGCCAACCGCTTCTCTGGCGGGTTTCCTGCTTCTAACATATTTGAAGAAGCTTTTATTATTCCCCTTAATGTTGCTGGCCATGCGTTCCTCATAGTCTCGCTTGGCCTCCCCTATCACCTTCTTACATTTCTTTTGCCACAGTTTATGTTCCTTTTTATTCTCTTCATTAGGGCAAGACTTCCATTTACGGAAGGAAGCTTCCTTGCCCTTCACAGCCTCTCTAACTTGGCTGGTTAGCCATGCGGGCACTCTCCTGGATTTAGTGGAACCCTTCTTTCTTTGCGGTATACACCTCTGCTGGGCCTCTATTACTGTTGTTTTAAGCAGCCTCCATGCACTCTGGAGAGACTGGACTCTTTTTACCCTCCCTTTCAACCTCCTTCTAACCAGCCTCCTCATTTGAGGGAAGTCTGCCCGTCGGAAGTCAAGGGTTTTTGTTAGAGATTTGCCTGGTATTCTTCCCCCAACGTGCACGTCAAAACGGATCGCAGCATGATCACTGTTCCCCAATGGCTCAGTAACGTTTACATCTCTAACCAGGTCCTGCGTACCGCACAAAATTAAATCCAGAGTCACCTGTCCTCTGGTGGGCTCCGTGACTAGCTGATCTAAGCCACAGTCATTTTCATTTTCAATTCATACTGGAGCCACAATTCATTTTCATTTTCAATTCATACTGGAGTCACTCAAAAATTATTGAAGTTCTTATGTATGTATGTATGTATGTATGTATGTATGTATGTATGTATGTCCCACCTTTCCACCCCACTTAGGGGACTTCAAGGCAGGTTCTTCTCTCCCCAAACTGGGAAGATCTCAGATAATTAACTGAACCAGAGATGGCTCAGAGAAATTCTCCTCTTTTTCTCTCCCTGACAGTGCTTGGAATTTCTTGGAGCTCTTACACCTCAAAAGTATTCTTGGAGTTTGGGACATTTGCCTCTCTTTGGGGGGGGTCTTTTTCCAATTAAGATTTTTTTTTCTCTGAGCCTAGCAAAATTCTCCATTATTGCCAACTGCTGCAGGCAAGGTTTTGGACAAGTACAAAAGCCCATAGTCAGACCACAGGACTGCATGGATAGCCTGAACATTAAAAAAAATCTCATGTGCCCAGATGTCCTCATGTCTAGTAGCAACTGCCTTCAGTCAGCTCACTCAATTATACGTACAACTGCTGGTAAACTGTCCTGGATCAGCAGATAGATAGAAGGAACACTGCCAACTTGTAACTTGCCTAGATAAACCTCTGGCCTCTTCCCAATGTTATCCTTCAATCTCCTTCATCCAAGAATTGACTGAATCTTGATGAGCTTATGAGATGTGACAAGATCATGGTTTGGGTATTTTGGCTGCTAGCCCTAGAGATAAACAGTAGAAAATAAACAGCTCTCAGCAACATGTTTTCGATGGAATGTTTTAAAGGAAAAGCTTTCCAGAAAAAGAGAGGAGCACTTTTCAAAGGAATGTTGCTTGATAAGTCTTTGTACATCTTGCTGAGTATAGATCATAATATTCCACATCATGAAAGCTTATAGTTTGTCTAAAAAGATGACAGGTGTTGCTGGAATTTCCCTTTCCAAATTTTCCCTCAAATTTTTGCATTCAGGTATGATCTAGTGTTCACCCACAATTTGTCTCCTTAGCCCCTTTGAAACCTCAACCACTATCTTGAAAACATTGCTTGTGATTGAAGCAGTGGTGTTTAAAGGGGGTGGATGGGGGGCTTCTCCGGCCCTCCTAAAGCGTTTTATGGGCATTAAAAACATCACTTTGGGTTTTCGACCAAAACCCAGAAGTGACTTTCTTGACTGAAAAAGGTCATTCAAGCCCACCAAGGCTACAGGCAGATGCCTCAGAGGGGTGCAGAAGCCCCTCCGGAGAGGAGGACAGGGGGACAGTTGGGTTCCCCTTGCCTCCAGAGGGGGCACGCATGAGGCAGCCCTCTAGACCCAACATGCAGTTAACTGAAACCATGAATATGAGACCCACAGATAGGGAGGGCCCCCTGTACAATTTTTTATACTGTATAATTTGTTTTGTCATGGCCTCCAGGAAGGCCAGGTTATCTAGTTCCCCCAACCCCCTCTTCTCAGGCCTGTCAATCAGCTCTTTGTATATTATATTCACCCAAATTATAGCAGGCTCATAGAGAAGCTGGTGCCTAGCAGGGAAACCAGTATCCTTAGAACTAAGCTGACATCATTTTAAAAGGTAATTTCTTACGTTCTTGAGTGTGAACTATAGTTATAAATCATATTTGTGTTCCATGCCGGGCATATCAAACTGAAATATTAAGCAGACATGCAGGCAGCACGAAAGCCATAAATCAATGCACCCCTATTTATATTAGTATCGTTGAATTGAGTCACAGGCCCTCATGTGACCCTCATATTTCTATTTGAATACAGTGCTTTGAGTTGAGCTTTTCACACCACAAAGCTAAACTGGCAATCCTCGATTTTGAAAAGGCTATAGCATTTTAGGGCTCTGTTACCCTGCACATGCCCAATCTCGTCTGATCTTGGAAGCTAAGCAGGGCCAGGCCTGGTTACTATTTGGATGGGAGACCACCTGGGAATACTGGGTGCTGTAGGCTTATACCATAGTCTTTCAAGACTGAAGGTTGCCAACCAACCATAGCATTTTATCTGGGAATTAACGCCCCTTTCCAAACATTGTGAGAGCTGTGCTTGCACAATGCATGCAGTCAGAAAACGTTGGCACAGGCATGAGTCCTTACAATAGGTTGAATGGAAGAAAAGCCGAGGTAGAGAATTGGCCCTGGTTGACACACCCCTTAGGTCTAGGACAAACCCTGCAGGAGAGAGGCTATAGCTCAATTGGAAAGCACATTGTTTGCCTACAGATCCCAGGTTCAATCGCTGGTATCAGAAACCCTGGACAGCAGCTGTCAGTGCTGACAGTACCGCATGAAGTGGACTGCATGAAATGGACCAATGACCTGGCTAAGTAGAGATGTCCCCAGATATCCCCAGATCCGGTTATCTGTGGTTCCCCACGTCACCCACAAACATTACCTTCATTTATCTTCATTGTATTCACATGACCTAATCACTTGTTTTGCTTTAACTGAACGCTTATAGTAAGACAAACAGGCAGGCAGCCTGCAGGCTGAAGACTAAGAGCGAACATTAGCAGGAAGTTGATGTTTGTTCTTAGCCTTCCTCCTAGCCTGCAGGCTGCCTGCCTGCTTATCTTGCTATAAGCTTTCTGCTTATAGCATTCAGTTAAACCAAAACAAGTTATTGGGTCATATGAATATAATGAACTAGGGTAAGGGGCATTGGGGGCATGGAGAACTGTGAAGATAGGGGTTGCCTTTATCCACTGTTTCCATTATCCACAGGGGGAGCAGGAACATATCCCCCATGGATACCGAGCAGAATTGAATTGAATTGAATCTTTTATTGTGGTCACTGACCAGTATAAGATACCGAGCAATTTCTGTATAAGGCTGCAATCCTATCCCCACTTAGCTGGGAGTAAGTCTGATTGACTATTATTGGACTTACTTCTGCATAGACATGCATAGGATTGGGCTCTAAGGAAGCTTCCTATAGGCCTATGTGCACACCATGCCCAGGGTCCAAGCCAAATGATCTTTTAAGCTGCTGGTGAGGCAGGATGGAATCGTCATGGGTCAGACACAACTGAATGGATAATTCAGTTTGAGGCAGGAAAGGATGGAAGGGGGAGAACTGTGTTGGGAGAGCCTGGACCGCCCTGCTCATAAAAGACCATACTAATGGCCGGTGGCCATTAACACCATCTGCTTAGAGCAGAGGCAGCCGCAGAGATGGAAGCAAGAATGCCTGATGGATTGGAGCAAGGACTCTGAAGAACATCTGCATCTTTCCCTGCCTTTCAGGGAAGCAGAGCCAGAAGCCTTATGATCCCATTGTTTGACACTAGGAGTAGCACCTGGTATTCCACATCTGTCATTGTCAGGGAAGTATCTTGTTGTTGGCATCCTTCAGTCTCGGAAGACTATGGTGTCACGCTCTGAATGGTGGTTCTGGAACAGAGTGTCCTCTCCAGTGCGCGAAGCCTGGGTAAAGTAGGTATGGAGGATAGGCTGTTACCCATGCAGCAAATCCCCCCTCTCCACATCGCTGAAATGGTCCAATGGAAAGGCAGAGGCCAATACGGTTGGTTCCAGCGGCGTCGCAGGAGTTGCCAGAACAGGGAAGTATCATGCACCTGTAAAGTTGATGTGAAAGGCTTTGAAAACTCGTGTGCTTGGAAATGGCATACAAGCATTGCAAAATAAATGCATAGCATGGATATAACATTATTTCAGGGCTGGAATAATTCACTAATTCCTACAACTCTACTGTTTTTCTTGCAGATTGAGGCTGAGATCATAGCTTGCCTACCAAATTCCAGGCTTGAACTAAAACCATTCCGGTGCATCATGGATTCCTGTTACTTGGCTCTGTTTAAAGAGCAGGGCTGGCCCACCTGTGAGGCCAGGTGAAGTGGCCATTGTGAGAGGTGGATTGGGTGAGGTCATGAACTGGTAGAGAATGCCCCACTCTCCTGTGCCTGGTCATCACCTCCCTTGCGCTGCTGTCCGCCTGGCCACACTCAGAACTGGAATAGGATTTTGTGTCTTCCCAAACCCACTGCTGATTGAATTAGAAAATTCATCTAATTTTTAAATATTTGAATTGTAACACAGAAGCTCCTATAAACGTGGATTTGGTTTCCCTGATCATGTCCCGAAATTATTAAATGAAAAATTCCAGAAAGAAGCCATTCATAGGTTTCAAATTGGGCACCATTCTTAGTAAAATGGTGAGAACCTGCCACCCCATCTCACTCATGACTCTTCTCTCTTTGTCCTCAGCATCCATGCTGGCTGAATTGTGTTCAGTTAGCCTCTAGTGTTCCCACCGCCTGCATTTGTTCCTGCTGTTGTGAAAAAAACCTTTATCATAGATAAGCCCCATTGCCTTGCTTACTTGCTCCTGGCAGCTGCGCTGAAGGAAGGCATGAGTTGGAACTAATGTGCTGAGCCTTCTCTCACTCTCAGTGAGCAAGAAGAGAACTGGAGCAGATGGTGAAGGGGTCGATTGGGCAGTGCCTGAGACACCCCCACCAATTCATCACTTCCCCAGCCTGCCCCTCAAGGCAGCCACTTCATCCAGCCTCATGCTTGAGCCAGCCCTGTCCCTGGAACACTGTCTGGTCGTGGCGGTGAGCTTTGTATCCCATAAGATTGCCAGCAAGCAAGCCAACGTGGAATGGGTTTGCTCAAGCTGGGAACTTGGAAACACTGGTGAACCTGGCCCCTGTGCCTCTGAGGGCCAGGACTGCAGAATGCCCCCCCCATGAGAATGCTGCTACCCCCCATTGCGTCTTGAGGGGCCTTCTGAGGCCCTGGAAGCCCTAAAGCATCACATCCTGTTTTCACCCAAAAACTGGAAGTGGTGTTTAAAGGCTCTCCGAAGGCCTTCTGAGGTCTCCAGAGGGCCTTTAAATACCACTTCCAGTTTGGGGGCGAGAACAGGAAGTGATGTGTTAGACCTTTAGAAGGCCTTTCGAGGACCAGGGAGGCCTACCTGATCCTTCAAAGGCTTTCTAAGGGCCAAAAACATCACTTCTGGTTTTCACCTCAAACCATACAGAGCTAAGGAGGGTAGCGGGGTGGGGGGGGGGAGGAAGGAGGTGCCACCCCCCACAAACATTGCACTCCAGGGTATTTACTTCTCTTGACCCCTCCCAGGTATGCTAGTGCTTGGAAAAGGACAACACTAAGGCATAGATGATGGGCAACAATAAGAATCCATCACTTGTCTGCTGTGCTCCTGTTATTATTCCACACTTGACTTTCTTAAGATACTATTGACTTTATTTTCTCTTTAACTTTCAAAACAAGGGTACCTGAAAGTCATCAGAGAGAGGTTGTGTGTTTAACCTGGTAGACGCATTTTCGTCTTTACCACGGAACATTAATAATTTACCTTCTAAGATATTAGAGTG